>NW_025767565.1:55859-305859 GCF_003918875.1 Haliotis rubra
ACCGAAATAACAGCAGGAGTGGTAGGGTTGATGGGATTGACCCTTATACATGTCTCGCAGACTGCAACATAAAAGCATTGAAATGCGGCGAAATTAGAATTTAGCCGAAGCGAAGCAAACACGATAGACGATCATATTTCCAATCGGTGCTCACCCCACTCTAAAAAATCTCCAAGAAGAGTGCCTCATGGTGCTACTGTAGAAATCTAGCAGAATGAAACAAGAAATTCGACCAAGTCTTGTAAAAACGTCACATTTCATGGAAGACAAGAAATTTTTTTCATAGAACAAGGGAAGCAACAGTCCGACAAGCCTTCACGACAACCAAACAACTATAGAAGGAGATTCACAATAAACTGTTTCATGGATACCAACATAACGTGAGCTAGCCATCTCAGCGAAGCTGTAGGTAACAGATGAGCCGACACATTACTCCGCGACCGCCCACAGCCACTAATGCTACCAGATCGCAGCAAGTCGACTGGAACCAAGCCGATTGATACTGAAGGATTTAGGAAATCAACATAAATACAACCAGCCTGAGATGTCCCTGAGATGTATCTGAGATGTGTCCCTGAGATGTGTCTCTGAGATGTGTCCCTGAGATGTTCCTGAGATGTGTCCTGAGATATGTCCTCCCGAGATAAGCTTCTCCATGAGATGTGTCCGACAGGGGTCCTCCCTGAGGATGTGCCTCTGGAGATGTGTCCCTCCTGAGATGTGTCCCTGAGGATGTGTCCTGAGGATTTGTCCCTAGAGATGTGTCTCTGAGGATGTGTCCCTCCCTGAGGATGTGTCCCTGAAATGTGTCCCTGAGATGTGTCCCTCCCTGAGACGCATCCCTCCCTGAGATGTGTTCCTGAGATGTCCTTAGAGATGTGTCCCACCCAGAGATGTGTCCTCCTCCCTGAGATATGTCCTTCCCTCAGAAGCTGCCTCTGAGATATGTCCCTCCCCAAGAAGTTTCCTCTGAGATTGTGTCCCCGAGGATGTGTCCCTGGGGTCATGTGTCCTCAGGGATGTGTCCCCAGATGTGTCCCTCAGATGTGTGTCTCTGAGATGTGTCCCTCCCTGAGATGTGTCCCTCCTCTTGAGGTTCCTGGAAATGTGTCCCTGAGATTCTCAGATATGTTCTCAGATGTGTCTCTGAGATGTGTCCCTGAGGATGTGTCTCTGAGATGTGTCCCTCAGATGTCTTGTCCCTCGAGTGTGTCCCTCAGATGTGTTCCTGATGATGTCCCTCCCTGAGATGTGTCCTCCTTGAGATGTGTTCCTAGGAGATGTGTCCCCTGAGGACGCTCCCTCAGATGTGTCTCTGAGGATGTGTCTCTGAGATGTGTCCCTCCCGAGATGTGTCCTGAGATTTGTCTCTAAATGTGTCTCTAGATGTGTCCTGAATGTGTCTCTAGATATTGTCCCTGAATGTGTCCCTAAATGCCCTCGATGTGTCCCTCCCTGAGATATGTTTCCAGGAGATGTGTCTCTAGGATATTGTCCCTGAGATGCTAGGACCTGAGGATTTATCCCGTCATTTAGCGTGTTCGACGCCATCCAACATTGATCAGTGTCATCTAGGTTCCCTTTGGATTGCCTCTTCATAAACAAATTTTACAAGTCTGTAATTGCTACTTCAGGTAACGAGAAGTCCCTGAGTTGCCACTTATAACATCAGAGAGTCTGGGCACATTGTATATATAGAACATATGTCTGATGGTTTTACTTCTAGGTCTAGGGCTGCCACTTATAACATCAGAGGTCCCGTGAGTATATATAGAACATATGTCTGATGGTAGACTAGGGTTGCCACTTATAACATCAGGCGGCACATTGTATATATAGAACATAAGTGTCTTTCGATGGTATACTTGTGTCTAGGGTTGCCACTTATAACATCAGAGCGTCCCGCACAGCATATATAGAACATATGTCTGATGGCATAATTTGTGTCTAGGGTTGCCACTTATAACATCAGAGTGTCCCGTACAGAGTATATATAGAACATATGTCTGATGGTATACTTGTGTCTAGGGTTGCCACTTATAACATCAGAGTGTCCGCACAGAGTATATATAACCATGCACCGATGTATACTGCATGTGCATCAGTGCGTGACGTGTGTGTGACGGTGCGTGTGGGATTGTGTGTGTGTGTGTGTGTGTGTGTGTGTGTGTGTGTGTGTGTAGGTCATACTACATACCAGGGTATAGTGAGGGTCAGCCACATACGCCAGGGTATATCGAGGGTCGCCACATGCCAGGGTATAGTGAGGGTCGCCACAGCGCCAGGGGAAACAGTGAGGGTCAGCCACATACCAGGTGTTTCCAGGGTCGCCACGGCCACCAGGGTATAGCGAGGGGTCGCCACACATACCAGGTATGCTGAGGGTCACACATACCAGGGTATACTCGAGGGTCGCCAATACGTACCAGGTATAGTGAGGGTCACACATACCAGGGTATACTGAGGGCTCACATACCAGGGTATACTGATGGACGCCACAATACCAGGGTATATCCAGGGTCGCCACACATACTGTGGTATACTGAGGGTCGCCACACATACCAGGGTATTGTGAGTATGACTCTCAGTGAGACATTACTGTCACTGGTAGGAGGCCAGTTTTACACACCAGGGCATATAGTAGGGTAGTTCAGCGAGGTCAGCTACACATACCAGGCATACTGATGGTCGCCACATACCAGGGTAAAGTAAGAGGGTCAGTCACACATACCAGGGTATACTGGATGGTCGCCACACATACCAGGGTATAGTGCGGGTCACACATACTCAGGGCATACTCGAGGGTCACCAATACCAGGGTATACTGATGGTCAATACACATACCAGGGTATACTGATGGTCGTCACAATACACCAGGTATAGTGAGGGTCGCCACACATACCAGGGTATAGTGAGGGTCGCCACAATACCAGGTATAGTGAGGGTCGCCACACATACCAGGGTATTGCAGTGGGAGACATTGTCACCGGTAGAGGCCAGCTTCACACCAGGGCATATAGTAGGGTGGTACAGGGTCATCACACATACTCAGGGCATATCGAGGGTCGCCACACATACCAGGCATACCGAGGGTCGCCACATGTACCAGGGTATATTGAGGTCACACATACCAGGGTATATCGAGGGTCGCCACAATACCAGTATACTGAGGGTCGCCACACATACCAGGGTATACTGAGGCCACACATACCAGGGTATATTGAGGGTCGCTTCACACATACCAGGTATAATGTGTCAGTCTCTACATACCAGGTATACTGATGGACGCCGCATACCAGGTATACTGATGGTCGCCCTCACACCAGGTATACTGAGGGTCGCCAGCTACCTGTGGGTACTGATGGTCGCCACACATACCAGGGTATAAAGTGAGGGTCGCCACACATGGTGGGTATACTGATGGTCGTCACACATACTCAGGGTATACTGATGGTCGCCACACATACCAGGGTATACTGATGGTCGCCACATACCAGGGTATAATGTGTCGCCCAACATACCAGGGTATATCGAGGGTCGCCACACATACCAGGGTATAATGTGTTGTCCAACATACCAGGTATACCGAGGGTCACACACATACCAGGGTATAATGTCATTCCAGTAGGCAGGGTAGCATGAGGGTCGCCACACATACCAGGGTATAGCGAGGGTCATCACACATACCAGGGTAAGGGTGAGAAGTGACTCTCAGTGGAGACGCACACACAGGTAGGAGGCCAGTTCAATTTCTTCAATCCCATTCAGAAGCCGACTCCAGCAAACATTGCGTTTTAGTGAGCCGCTACATGAGGTACAACTGTGTCTCTGTGTGAGACTGCCCAGGATTACAGCACCTGGGTTCTGTGGATAACTGGGTCATGGCTTATATACATGAAGATTGGGGCCATGGAGGAAGAGCTCCTCGCTTCCCGCAGTTACCTTGAGGTAAGGAAATTCTAGCCAGACACACAGCTGCTGGGACCTGTTGATGCTGTTCAGCCCCTCACCCCAGGCTAGGGCTAGGGGGATAGATGCCCTGGGCGGGGAGAGCTAGGGAAGCTTCATGCTCCTCCATACCGCTGATCTGTTGTGTGTGAGTATCTGTAGATACAGTGGTGCTGCGGGATGTGTTTCGCAGCAGCATGGATTTCAGAAGCATATGGGTCAAGCATGTGAGTTCCTTGGACATCACAGCTGACTTCATGTAGCTACAAAAATTCCTATCATTAGAACTATGTCATCTGGGAGCATAGACATAGAAATCTGTCCAGGCAACTTTTATGTGTTTTCGGAGAATTTGGTGATATCTACCTGCTGTGTGATATACATATATCCAGTACCTGCTGTGTATTATAGGTATTAGCTACCTAGTGCCCAAGGTTTGATATAGGTATGTCCAGTACATGCTAGTGATGGTGTCCAGTACCTGTTGTGTGATATAGGTATATATCCACTACCTGCTATGTGATATAGGTATATCCAGCACCGCCAGTGATATAGGTATATGTCCAGTGCAATTCGCTGTGTGATATAGCTACATCCAGTACATGCTGTATGATAGGAAGTATGTATCCAGTAAATCTGCTGTGTGGATATAGCTATATATCCAGTAACTACAGTGATATAGGTATCCAGTACCTGCTGTGTGATGTAGGTGTATGTCCAGTACCCAAGGTGTGATATAGGTATGTCCAGTACCTGCTGTGTGATATAGCTATATATCCAGCATGCTGTGTGATATAGGTATATATCCAGTACCTGCTGTGTGATATAGCCATATATCCAGTACATGCTGTGTGATATAGGTATGTATCCAGTACCTGCCAGTGATATAGAGCTATATATCCAGTACATGCTGTGTGATATAGGGTATATATCCAACTACCTGTTGTGTGATACATAGGTATGCATCCAGTACCTTCGCTGTGTGATATAGCTATGTGTCCAGTACATGCTGTGTGATATAGGTATATATCCAGTACCTCGCCAAAAGTGATATATATATCCAGTACAGCGCTGTGTGTGATAGGTATATATCCAGTACCTGTTGTGTGATATAGGCATGTATCCAGTACCCGCTGTGTGATACAGCTATATATCCAGTAACCTGCTGTGTGATATAGGTATGTATCCAGTACCCACTGTGTGATGTAGGCATATAATCCAGTACATGCTGCGTGATATAGGTATATGTCCAGTACCCTGCCAGGTGGATATGGTGGCATATATCCAGTACC
Source organism: Haliotis rubra (assembly GCF_003918875.1). NCBI lineage: Eukaryota > Metazoa > Mollusca > Gastropoda > Lepetellida > Haliotidae > Haliotis > Haliotis rubra. The sequence continues at coordinate 61,100 of NW_025767565.1, forward strand.
TGTTGTGTGATGGTAGGTATATATCCAGTAACTCCGTTGTGTGATATATAGAGAATACTATTTTAGGTGTCCACATAATACCTAATTCATAATGAAGGAAGGTCAGCGAGTTTCCTCATAATCTCGCATGTAATGAGACCAGGTCAGATAAATTACCATGGAAGCGACACTCGCTTCAGAGAATTTGGTACGTAAATGAGACAGAGCATGGCATTTTATTCGGCCACCCACGCCTTACATGCATTTTAAAATTGGACAAAATAGCCGATTTTTGTTATGCCTTTTTGGCTTCAAACCTAAAACCGGGTTTCATAAAGAGGTTGTGCAGAGTTTTGTAAATGTAGTACAATGCTTTGCATGGGACGCCACACTAATGACGCCACTGCTTTGGTAACCCACGCCACGATGCATGTCAGCTGTCATCACCGCATTACCTCCTACAGTAAACCACCAAGAGTGCACCTCGCTTCTTGTGGGTTTCAGCTGCTTCATCTCGGGCTAACATCACTGGTGGAAACATTGCGCTTACGCTTTTTCGGAAGCAGATATAATGTCTCAGTTCGACTCACAATTAAACAGCTATTACACGGGCAACGCTCGCAATGTTTACATTCTCACAATGCATTTCAAGTTGCAAATGAATGAATTCACGGTTTGTTATGAATGAAAAAATAGTTATGACTGTGAACGTGACTCTAATTGAGAGGTCATCGGTTATCCAATCAAATCAAGTAGAATTTCAGGTCAAGTCGCTACTTAACACAGGTCAACGCGCGATACCTATTACGCGGTGGACGCGACGCAGATTAATATGCAACCACCCAGCCACATTGACCACGCAAGTAATAAAGCTATACATCCACCACCTGCTATGTGATAGCAGGCATGTATCCAGTACCTGCTGTGTGATGGTGGCATATTTCCAGTGCCCGCCGATATGGCATATGTCCGTACTCACTGTGATATAGGTATATGTTCAGCACCTGCTGTGATATAGGTATATGTTCAGTACCCGCTGTGTGATATAGGTATACGTTCAGTACCTGTGATATAGGCATATTTTCACCTGCTGTGTGATATAGGATTATGACCACAATCACTAAGATTCACCCACAATGCCAGCCCTTTGAGGCATTACAATAGTCAAACAACAAGTCGGCTTCAGGTTAGATCTGCCCTCGGACTATCTACAGTGTTGTTGCTCCAGGCTGGATCTGTCTACAGTTGTTGGTTCCAGGTTGGATCTGTCACATTGTTGTTGCTCCAGGCTGGATCTGCTCCACAGGCGTTCCAGGCTGGATCTGTCTACAGTGTTGTTGCTCCAGGTTGATCTGTCTACATTGTTGCTCCAGGTTGATCTGTCTACAGTGTTGTTGCTCCAGTGGCTGGATCTGTCTACAGTGTTGTTGTTCCAGGTTGGATCTGTTCATAGTGTTGTTGCTCCAGGCTGGATCTGGTTCACAGCAAGTTAAGTTGCTCCAGGCTGGATCTGTCTACAGTGTTGTTGCTCCAGGCTGGATCTGTTCACAGTGTTGTTGCTCCATGTTGGATCTGGTCTACAGTTGTTGTTCCAGGTTGATCTGTCTACAGTGTTGTTGTTCCAGGTTGGATCTGTCTACAGTAAGTTGTTGCTCCAGGTTGGATCTGGGTTCACAGTGTTGCTGCTCCAGGTTGATCTAATTGTTTTCACTGATAATGTCTGTAATCCAATCCTGCACTGGCAGCCCATGCTATTAATGATGGATTTGACTTTCCTCAAATATCTTGACATTTCAACCATTTATTTGCTCTGTTGTGACAAATACTTGATGACAATAAAGATACTCTTTCACTGTTCGCATGTTACTAAGCAACCATGTAATATGAAATAAGACAGCATGTCACTTGATACAGGAACCAAGAACATCCATTTTTCTTTCTTCAAAGGATTGACCTCTAAGATACACATGTTCTATTTCAGTGGCTTGGGTAATTGGCCACCAATAGGAGGTTAGAGGTGGTGGGGATGAGTCAGGAGACCGTCTCTAGGATCATCACTCAGAAGAAGGTTAGATGGTGGGATGTAGTCAGAGACTGCTCTAGAGGACTGGTCACTCAGTAGGGAGGTGAGAGGTTGTGGTGATGTGAGTCAGACTTTTCTAGGGTACCTAGTGGAGGTGATAGGGTTGTGGGGTTGTGAGTTAGAGACTGGTTCTAGGAGACTGGTCACCAGTTGGAGGTTAGAGGTTGGGATTTCTGTCAGAGCCTGTTCTAGGGTACTGGTCACTCAGTAGGAGGTGAGGCTGCTGGATGTGAGTCAGAGACTGTTCTAGGAGACTGGTCACTCAGTAGGAGGTGAGAGGTTGTGGGGATGTGAGTGAGAGACTGTACTAGAGGACTGATCACTCAGTAGGAGGTTAGGAGGTGGTGGGATGTGAGTGAGAGACTGTACTGAGGACTGGTCACCTAGTAAGAGGTGATGTTGTGGGGATGTGATTGAGAGATCAGACAGAGGACTGATCACTCAGTAGGAGGTGAGAGGTTATGGGATGGGAGTGAGAGATTGTACTAGAGGACTGGTCACTTAGTAGAAGGTGAGAGGTGGTGGGATGTGTCAGAGACTGTTCTAATGGACTGGTCACTCAGTAGGAGGTGAGAGGTTGGGATGTGAGCTAGAGACTGTTCTAGAGGACTGGTCACTTAGTAGAAGGTGAGAGGTGGTGGGATGTGTCAGAGACTATTCTAGGGTACTGGTCACTCAGTTGGAGGTGAGAGGTGGTGGGATGGGAGGAGAGATTGTAATTGAGGACTGGTCACCCAGCAGGGAGGTGAGAGGTGGTGGGGTGGGGAGTGAGATTGTACTAGAGGACTGGTCACCAGTAGGAGGTTCGAGGATGTGGGGTGGGAGGAGAGATTGTAATTAGAGGACTGGTCACTGTAGGAGGTTCGGTTGTGGGGGTGGGAGGAGAGATTGTACTCAGAGGATCAACAAACCCAGTAGGAGGTTAGGAGGTGGTGGGATGTGTCAGAGACCATTCTAGGGTAATTGGTCACTCAGTTGGAGGTGAGAGGTGGTGGGATGGGAGGAGGAGATTGTACTGGAGGACTGGTCACCCAGCAGGGAGGTGAGTGAGAGATTGTACTAGAGGACTGGTCACTCCAAGCTGAGGGATGGGGGTGGGAGGAGAGATTGTACTAGAGGACCTGGTCACCCAGTAGGGAGGTTCGAGAGGATGTGGGGGTGGGAGGAGAGATTGCATCTAGAGGACTGGTCACTCAGCAGGAGTGTCTCAGTGGCTGTGGGGGGTGGGAGTGAGAGATTGTACTAGGAGGACTGGTCACCAGTAGGAGCAAGGCTAGAGGTGGTAGGGATGGGAGTGAGAGATTGTACTAGAGGACCTGGTCACCAGTAGGAGGTCTCATGGCTGTGGGGATGGGAGTGAGAGATTGTTCTAGAGGACTGGTCACCAGTGTGGGAGGTGAGAGGTTGTGGTGATGAGTCCGAGGACTTCTAGGCACTCAGTAGAAGGTGATATATCGTGGGGGTTGTGAGTTAGAGACTGTTCTAGGAGACTGGTCACCAGTTGGAGGTTAGAGGTTGTGGGATCAGTCAGAGCACTGCTCTAGGGTACTGGTCACTCATTAGGAGGTGAGAGGTTGTTGGGATGTGAGTCAGAGACTGTTCTAGGAGACTGGTCACCAGCAGGGAGGTGAGAGGTTGTGGGATGTGGAACATATAGACTGTAGTAGAGGACTGGTCACTCAGTAAGAGGTGAGATGTTGTGGGATGTGGATTGAGAGATTGTACTAGAGGACTGGATCACTAGTAGGAGGTTAGGAGGTGGTGGGGATGGGAGTGAGAGGAACAGAGGACTGGTCACTCAGTAGGAGGTTCGGGAGGCCGTGGGGATGGGGAGGAGAGATTGTACTAGGAGGACTGATCAAACCAGTAGGAGGTTAGGAGGTGGTAGGGATGGGAGGAGAGATTGTACTAGAGGACTGGTCACCAGTAGGGAGTGTTCGTGGGTTGTGGGGATGAGTGAGATTGTTCTAGAGGACTGGTCACCAGTAGGGAGGTGAGAGGTTGTGGTGAATGTGAGTCATGAGACTTTCTAGGCAATTCAGCAGAAGGTGATAGGTTCAAGCTGTGAGTAGTTAATGCCCCAGGAGACTGGTCACCAGTTTGGAGGTTAGGAGGTTGTGGGGGATTTCTAACAGAGCCTGTTCTAGGGGTACTGGTCACTATTAGGAGGTGAGAGGTTGTTGGGATGAGTCAGAGATCAGTTCTAGGAGACTGGTCACCAGTAGAGGTGAGAGGTTGTGGGATGTGAGTGAGAGACTGTAGTAGAGGACTGACTACCCAGTAAGAGGTGGAGATGTTGTGGGACGTGGATTGAGAGATTGTAATAGAGACTGATCACTCAGCAGGAGGTTAGGAGGGTAGGGATGGGAGGGACACTAGAGGACTGGTCACTCAGTAGGGAGGTCTCAGGTTGTGGGGAGGGGGAGTGAGAGATTGTACTTAGGAGACTGGGCCTCACCGCAGAGGTTAGAGGTGGTAGGATGGGAGTGAGAGATTGTACTAGAGGACTGGTCACCCAGTAGGAGTGTTAGAGGTGGTTGGGATGGGAGTGAGAGATTGTACTAGGAGGACTGGTCTCACCCAGTAGGAGGTTAGAGGTGTGGGAGGGAGGAGGAGATGTACCAGATGATCACCCAGCAGCAGGGTTGTGGGAATGAGAGATTGCAATGATGACCGGTCATAGTAGGAGGCAGAGGTGGGTGGGGATGGAGTCAGGGCCAGGAGGACTGGTCACCAGGTGTGGATGGAGGGAGACTGCTCCCAAGACTGCCCTAGGCACGGTCACTCAGGAGGTTAGAGGCTGCTGGATGTGGAGATCGAGGGCACTGGCCACTCAGTAGGAGAGGTTGTTGATGTGGAGCCAGAGATCATTCTAGGGTACTGGTCGAGGAGAAGGTGGATGGAGTCAGACCGGTTCTAGGGTTCGGCCACCAGTAGGAGGTGAGGTTGGATGAGTCAGAGATCATCACCAAAGAGGTGAGAGGTGGTGGAATGGGAGACGAGATCATACCAGATGGACCGGACCAGTAGGAGTGGTGGATATATTCCATGACCGGTCACCGAGGAGATCAGGGATATGAGAGATTGCACTAGAGGACCGGTCACCAGCTGAGAGGTCATGGAGACTGCACCTGGTATGACCGGTCACCTCAGCAGATGCGAGAGGTGCATGGACGGGGAGAGACTGCACCAGAGGACCGACTCAGCCGGAGGTCAGAGGATGGGCGAGAGATTGCACCAGGAGACCATCACCAGCCATGAGAGGCAGGAACGGCGAGACCGTACCAGACGACCGGTCACCCAGCAGGAGCGCAGAGGGGACGAGTGAGACCGTACCAGATGACCGGGATCACCCGGCTGGAGGCCGAGGGTGAGTGGGGATGGAGTGAGAGATCAGATTAGGTTCTATCGTTATTTTTGCATCTTTCATCAACATAAAATGCGGTTAATAGCCAGTTTTGTAACAGTATTCATGGCGTCATTACTCAATCCATTTTGGTTATATAACGTGCTGATCACTTTCGTAATAAATGACATTTGCGAAATATTTTAGTCTTTGACCGATATCCAGTAAATCCTCAGTCCACTGATTAATATTTAGATAGTGAAGACAGCTGTTCGAGAATCGTTTATCAGAAGATATGGTGATATATTACAACGATATAGTCTGGAAAGATAAACAGTATCATTGACGAGAGATGAGACGCTCGTCTTCAAAATTCGGTAACACAGTTTGATCAACATACAGCGTACCAATTACCTCAGAAAGATGATCTTCTCACGAATGAACAGTTTTAAGCCAACTGAATCAATAAAACATACCAACGCTGAACGCGATGCCAGCGAACAATTTTCATTTCACAAAACCGAAGAAACGCAGTTAACGCCATGTTGACAACAAAGGATGTTACAATAGTCAATACTGTAATCGACAAGCAACACACAAACATTGAAGCACTGTAATATATGTCGACGAATAAATATCCACGTACCGACAGATGGTCATTATCCGTAACAGTTAATTAATAGAAGTAACACAGATGGTCACACTGCGATTAAAGCATTAATATCAGCAACATTGTTACAACACTGCGTCAGGTTATAAATATCAACCAAAGAATTGACGCAACAGCGCGCCGCATGTCATCATTCGTAACATTAAAGAAGATTAATGTTAGCAACGACAAGCATAACACTGCAACACAAAGCACATAATACACAGCAACATTTTGCAACACGGTAAAGAAGAATAATATCAGCAACACAGTTGGTATCATTACCGTAACAGACAAAGCGCGACACAGCAACATTATTCGATACCGACTGCAACGACAAAGTTACTTGGTTGGTAGCGTTCATTGACATATTAACACTAACAGTTATGTCATTGATCGTAACGGTTATAATACTGCAATCACAAAGTTATATTGTTTGTTCGTAAACATCGAAGCGATACGCCGTAACATTGATGTTCTCAATATCTTTGGTCAGGAATAATACTTTTGGGTTAGTACCATCATCGTATCACAGTTAATAATACCGTGGTCCAGTTAGTATCAGCTATATCATCACGGCTATAAATAATACGTAACAGCCAGTTACCACCGTACCGTTATTCATCATTGCGCCATTCGCATGTCAATACCGTAACAGCGCACACACTGCAACACAGCTTTCATTAATATCCTCATCAGTTGAAAGTCATCATCAACAAAGCTGGTACCACACTGTGCAACATAACACACTGGCAATAATACTGCAACGATTTACACCACGCTATGTTATTCGATGATGAATACGCTATAATAATATTCGTAACAAAGAATACACATCTTCAACGGTTTACACTGTAACACAAAGTTCTACCGATACTTAACAGTTACAACACCGTAATCTCAGTTGACATTACACCGTAACATCAAAGCCGTAAATAGCTGGCGCCATCAGGCCTGCTGGTACACGGTAACGACGAAATAACATCACCGTAACACAGTTATAATACCAATAATATTCAAAATTCATCGTTATACCACACCGTAACATAGCTATCATCAAAACACGTTATCAATATCGTAACGCCGTCGCTTCAAAATCAATACGACGTCAGTTCGACACCGTTTATTCACGACGTTTTGGTGAGCATTACTGTAGTGCCGCAGTAGCACACCGGGTCATGAGCATCTGGTTATTTGTTAAGCCCAAGCTGAAACCATGTACCGGCAAACTCATTTAAACAATAAGATGTTCAAAACAACTTCGAGCACACACCGAATTATTCATCGTTGATTGCGTAATGGCATACGGCTCAACGACATTGCGGCACCATATCAAATCTTATCAATATTGCTGAATCCTCTTCATAAATTACAATTACAAATACGCGCAAACATGATATCAATTTCGATAATGCATATTCGAAGCGTACGCGCGACATCGCCGCCAATAGCTTAATTTGACACTATTCAATTGCTGATTGGCCGCCGTTCATCTTCACCCCTGTCACCAAACAGTATCCGCCATTTCAACGTTATTACCGCTAAACAGAATAAAAGCGACGTCTGTCACAACGTTAGCATAACATCATATCGACCATAGTTTTGCCATATCAAAATTTATCATTTCGCGAGAAAACAATCGAATACCAGCCGCACGCTGCGGCGCAGACGTACCGAGCAACATGACAACGGTCTGCAACAACCGAGTTCGAACAGTTAAGAAAGTGATCGTCTGGCGAGTTATCCATTCTCGCCATCATTCGATGCCAGTTCACTATCAGTACGAAACATGTTCAACAACGTTGCTATCAATACCGTGCAGCCAGCGCCGACAATAATGTTAATAATACAGCCTCTGGTCAATACCACACCGGTACACACACAAAGCCTACCACAACACACCGAACGAAGTCAGCCAGTTCACAGTTCCATCACACAAAAATACCGGAACGACAGCTATACCGGTTATCAGCAACATTGTTCACTGTTAATAAAAATACTGACTGGAACACAGCTGACATTAACACAAAGCCTCTGTCAGTAATCGACAAAGTTTGTTTCGACGCCAGCAATACCGGAACATTAAATATTGTTTCGACAGCGACCAGCGCTGTTATTACTGGCCATACCTCTATCAATACGTTATAATAATACGCAGCCGGCGTATTGTCATCAGCTGAAGCGGTTGTCAATAACAAAGTCTCATTAATATCAAAGCCAGCGTATTGCATACAAAGCCAGGCGTCATCGTGCCATGTAATAATAATGTAGTGCGTCATCACCGGAACGCTGGCGCCACAGCATTGTGCCTATCATAATACACCGGAACACACAGTTCTACCGTAAAGACAGCGACAATATCGTTTCTGTTGTTGACAGTAACATTGCCATATTGTCATTGCCTATTGTTAATAAAATACGAACGAGCCAGCTACATTACACGTTATACCAATAAAAATGACAGTTCTGTTTACGCACATCGGAACGACAGCCACAGTACAATACCGGAACGTTTCACACAGTTATATCAGTAACATTGTGCCAGCATTTGATTACACAGCGTCACTGTAAAGCAGTTGTTACACAGCATCAATACCGTGCCACAAATATTACACAAAGCCTGCTCGGCCAGTAACAATACCGGTAAACGAGCCGCTGGGCGGCTGGCTGTCGGAAGTTTGATCATGAAGGAAACAATACGCTGGCGGGGTAACGACAGCCAGTAACGACAAAGTTCGACACACTGGAACGACAAAGCATATTAATAATAAAGCTCTACCACTGTGCCATCAGCTATAATAATTGTCAGCTCTGTCAATAAACACACCGGAACAGCCGGGTTGGCGAATAAAGCTTCACACACAGTACTGGTCGACCGGCTGGCGGCTGGCAGCAAAGTTCTGTCGGCACACGACACAAAGCCCTACTAATAAAGTATCATCAAAGCAGTCAATACAAAGCCTTCAGTAACATTGACCGTAGCATTAATACGGTGTCACTGAACACAGCGCATTACAGTTTGTTTGTTACCAGCACGACGTACAGCGACACACAGTAAGTCGACAGCCCAACAGTAACAATACCGGAACGACAGCCATATGCCGGTTATCGCGCCTCATCACAGCCAGCAACATCAAACACCGTGCTGGCGGTTGTCGGTCGGGGTACAAAGTTTCACTGGTTAAAATAATACCGGCCAGAGGCAGCAGGTGCCGACGACGTTGGCCGATGTTCGCATTACGTGCCGACGCACGCCCTTCATTATCAACCGAATGCTTCGTACACCCCGAACAAAGCCCTTTAGTTCCGGAAAAGTCAGCACGACACGAAATATAAGCCGGTGTTTTCACAAAGGTGCCGTCAGCGCACGCCAGGTTGCACAGGCGTACCAGCTTCAGATGCAGTTTGCGCATCGACTGCATGCGTACCACGAGATGCGTCCAGAACGTTGGTACGTCACCCAGTGCGGGTCGGTATTTCCGTGCGGAGCGAGCAGCAACGCTGCGTTACCGCGAGGACAAAGAACATTGCCAGCCGGTCGACTGCTCATCACGTGAATATGCCTTCAAGCCTGAGCCATCAGATGATCACAAGTAATCCTGAGTCAACAGGGTCTCCGACATCAACCATGCACAGCCGATCACAAGGGTCCTGAATCAAACACATTAAAGACATCGAGAATGCATGGACACGACAGTCATGGCCTGTGTTACACCACGAGCCACACAGCATACAGTCTAAACATCACGACAAGACAGCACAACACGACAAGACACAGCCCCAGACACAAGACAAAGACACAGTCTGTGTCACATCACGACAAGACACATAGCTCCAAGCTGACAAGACAATTCCCAAAGACCACTGAGAAGAAACACAAGACACACATGACAAGGAAACACAACATGACAAGAAGGAAAACAGAACAGACACAAATAAAAGAAGACACACACAGACAGAGAGAGACACACACAGACAGACAGACACATGAGACAAGAACAGACAGAGAAAAGAAAATATAAAGACACACACACAAGACAAAGACACAGACAAAGACACACAGACAAGACACAGGAATGACAAGACACATGACAAGACACAAAGACAAAGACAAGACAGCCACAGAGACACACACAGTGGAACTGACACAAAGAAGACACAAGACACAGACAAGACACAAGGAAGACACAGACAGAGAGGAAACTGAGACACAAGACAAAGACACAAGACAGACACAGACAAGCCACATGAGAGACAAGACAGCACAAGACACAGCACACACACAGACACAAACGCATGACACACAGGAGGAACGGACACATGGAGACATGGACATGGACCATGAAATGGACCACAGCCCATGGACACCACATGGAAGGACACAGGAACGAGGAAGGACACAGACAGCCAGGACCCGAGAACACAGACAGTGGAACACACGACACAGGACAACCGGAGGAACACACAGACAGAAACGGACACACACAGCCCAGACAGGCCACAGCAGGACAGGAAAGGAACAGACAGTGGAGACGGACAAGGAAGGGAGACAGCCGGAAAGGACCACACGACCGGACACACGAGACAACAGTGACACGGAGACACACAGACTGACACACGGACACACACGAGACAGCACACAAGGACCCCGAACGGACACACAGACACGGACACACGGACACAGCACAGAGGACACAGTGAGACAAAGAAGACACACGAGACACAAAATAGTGAGACAAGGACACAGACAGTGACAAGATAACGGACAGCAGAGTGGACACAGAACGAGACACAGTGAGACACAGTGACAGGAAGGAGAGACGGACAGACACAAAGGACACACGTGTGAGAGTGACACAAAGGAATGGACACACAGGAAGGAAACTCACACAATGAGACACACACAGACGGACACACATAAAAAGCACACGTAAACAGACGGACAGTGACGGACAGTGACAGTGGAAAAACGGACACACAAAAGGAATGGAAAAGAATGGACACACAAAGGATGGACACACAGTGAAAGACGGACACACAGTGGACACAGACATAAAAGAGTGGATGGACACACAAGGATGGACACACAGTGACTGACACACATGGACATGGATGTGGAGGAAAGGAGCCTGAGAGGACGGACACACAGTGGACACAGTGAGTGGATTGATGAAAGGAGGATGGACAGAGGACACAAAAATGGACAGTGGACAAAGAGGAAATGGACAGTGGACACAAGGAAAGGGATGACAAGGTGAGTGGATGACACACAGTGACACAGATGGACACAGGTGGACACAGTGGATGGACACACAGAGGAGCTGGATGAACAAGGAAAAGATGGACACAGGGACAGAATGACAGTGGACACAGTGGATGGATGGACACATGGAATGAAGGAAAAGAAAGGACAGTGGATGGATGGAGGGACACATGGACAGTGGAAGGACACAAAGAGGACACAAAGGACAAAGGAATGGACACAGTGGACACACAGTGGAGAGGATGGACATGGATGGACACAGTGGATGGACAGTGGAAAGGAGTGGATGGACACATGGACATGGTGGACAGTGGATTATCACGGCGAGAGAAGCTTTTATCATCGTGCGAGACGACCTGACAAGCAGAGCGACCAAAGCGACACGAGTGAGGATGCCAGATTAATAATTTGAGACTGACTTCGACGATAAAGTGAGAATATCTCGATATCGTGCGAAAGTGACTTCGACATCAGCGAGAATGACCGACAAAAGTAGTGATTCGGTCATCAGAAGCGAAAGCGATTCAATATAGTCGTGACCGCCAGTGACTTCGACACTGTCGGGTCGTAGTGAGCGATGGGATACCGGTCGTGCGATTGATTCTGATCACGTGCGCGGAGAGTGACTTCGATTCATCAATAAAATACGGCAACTTCTTTATGCTGTTGATGCATGTTGCGGGTTAGTGCGGTCATAGGTACAAAGTCGTTCGCGTTCGTTGTTGTTTGAGGAAAACATCGAGATTCTGAAAGTAAAGCCGTCTCCGCACTAACACAACTCATGTCTTCACAGGTTGCCCGCATCATCAACCGTGTTCTGGTTAGTTCTCTCAGATGGCCGCATTCATTGGGTCCGTATTATGTTGCCTCCTCAGATGGCTGCATTCAACAGCTGTCTGCTGTTCTCTGTTGGGTGCCGTTTCAGATAACAATACGGGTCCATAAAATCTTCACAGTAAGTTGCCTCTCATACGCCGCATCAACAGTAAGCCAGCCTCACCAACAGCCGGTCCATAAAATCTTCAGTAAGTTACGTATTCAACATCACGGTTCATGTTCTCCACAGGTTGCCTCAGTACTAACACACAATCAAAACTATTGGTGGTGCCGTTTCCTGAGTCAACTGTAGCCTTCAATAAGTTGCCTCTTCATTTATCTCTGTTGTAAGTTGCCTTGCCGCATAACACAACTGCATCTCTGCCAGTAAGTCAGCACTGGCCCAGCCGTCCATACCTGCAGTAAGTTACAAAGTCAGGGATTCGTCATTGATGAATGTCACGATAGATACAATCTTCAGAGTACGATTAAGCTAATAACTCATATTTGTGCAGGTAGGCAGAATCGAATTGGTTTCATTCGTTCCAGACTGTTGAAAAAATTAATGCTTGTATTCTAACTAACTGAATCATTAGGTATTTTGCACAGGGCAGAAATAGTGACTTATTACAGGGCAGCTCTGCACAAGTAGTGACTGAACTGAGCATACGACAGTATAAAGTTTGCAGCCATTAGCCACTTAGCCGTACTACATTGTTACAGTCACATGAATATTACCGTCATTGTTGTTACATTGTTACAGTCAGATGAATATTATTGTCTTGTTGTTACATTGTTACAGCTCGTATTTAACATTATTGTCTTGTTGTTACATTGTTACAGTCACATGAATATTACTGTGATTAAGTTGTTACATTCTGTAACACCTTAAGTAGCTAGTAGTTCAGTCACTACTGTAAGCTCTGCACAGAGCTGCCATTGTAATACCTCAGGTAGCTAGTAGTTCAGTCACCACTGTCAGCTCTGTACATGAGCTGCCACTGTAATACCTTCTCAGTAGCTAGTAGTTCAGTCACTACTGTCACCCCGTACACAGAGCTGCCACCGTAACACCTTCTCAGAAATAGTAGTTCAGTGCTGGGGTTTTGTGAATACAAACTTAGTTTAATTTTTTCACAACAAGTCCTGATTCAATTTGGGGGCTCAACACTTAAAACAGTTCAGTTCACCGCGCACACCACGCACACACAAATAATCGGGTTATTGAAACCAACGCCGCCAGACAGTACTCATAATGAAAAGATTGCATGTCTATCGCTGACATTCATCATATGTGGTAAGTCCTGACTGTAGCTTACTGCAGAGACACATAGTTGTGTGTTAGCGCAGCCATCTAGGGAGTCAATCCTACTGTAGAGACAGTTGTGTGTTAGTGCAGCCATCTAAGGGAGGCAACTCACTGTAGAGAACATAGTTGTGTGTTAGTGCAGCCATCTAGGGAGGCAACTTACTGTAGAGACACAGCTATTGTGTTAGCAGCCATGGGGGGAGGCAACTTTACTGTAGAGACACACAGCTGTGTGTTGAATTGCAGCCATCTAGGAGGCAACTTACTGTAGAGGCATTAGTTGTGCAGCAGTGCAGCCATCTAGGAGGCAACTTTACTGTAGAGACATAGTCATTGTGTTAGTGCAGCCATCTAGGAGGCAACTTGCTGTAGAGACACAGCTGTGTTAGTGCAGCCATGTAGGGAGGCAACTTACTGTAGAGACATAGTTGTGTGTTAGTGCAGCCATCTAGGGAGGCAAACTTAATGTGTAGAGCGCCGGAGTAGTGTGTTAGTGCAGCCCATCTAGGGAGGAAACTTACCGTAGAGACATAGTTATTGTGTTAGTGCGAAAGCCATCTAGGGAGGCAACTTACTGTGTGAAGACAGTTGTGTTAGTGCAGCCATCTAGGGAGGCAACTTACTGTAGAGACATAGTTGTGTTAAGCAGCCATCTAGGGGGAGGCAACTTACTCAGAATCATGTCCTTCCTCATGCCAACAGTGTAGCACTTGGCCAGACGACAGCTTACAGAATGACCGCGGACTCAATGTTGACGCCACACTTGCCCTCACAGCTGACCCCGATTGTCTGCAACATCAACAACATAAGTTGCCATGTGTGTTCATGTGAGTCTCATCTTTGTGTGTCAAGTCACTCTCACTTTTTGTGTCAAGTCCAATCTCACTTTGTGTGTCAAATCACTCTCACATTGTGTGTCAAGTCCACGCTCACTTTGTGTGTCAAGTCACTCTCACATGTGTGTGTTAAGTCCACGCTCACTCTGTGTGTCAAGTCACTTTCACTTCTATGTGTCAGGGTCATTCTCACTTTGTGTGTCAAGTCACTTTCACTTTGTGTGTGTCAAGTTATTCTCACTTTGCATGTCAGGTCAGTCTCCAAATTGTGTGTCAAGTCACTTTCACTCTGTGTGTCAGGTCACTCTCACTTTGTGTTTGAGGTCCACTCACCTTGTGTGTCAAGTCAGTCTCACTTTGTGTGTAAAGCTACTCTCACTTTGTGTGTCATGTTATTCTCACTTTGTGCATCAAGTCACCTCACTCCTTTGTGTGTCAGGTCACTCTCACTTTGTGTCAGGTCACTCTCACTTCTAGTGTCAAGTCACTCTAACTTTGTGTGTCAAGTCACTCTAACTTTGTGCATCAAGTCACTCACTTTGTGTGTCAAGTCAATTCTCACCTTGTGTGTGTCAAGTCACTCTAACTTTGTGCATCAAGTCCACTCTCACTTTGTGTGTCAGGACACTCTCAATTTCTTGTGTGTCAGGTCACTCTCTAACTTTGTGTGTCAAGGTCACTCTCACTTTGTGTGTCAAGTCACTCTCACTTTGTGTGTCAAATCACTTTAACTTGTGTGTCAGGACACTCTAACTTTGTGTGTCAAGGTCACTCTCACTTTGTGTGTCAAGTCACTCCCTTACACTTGTGTGTCAGGACACTCTAACTTTGTGTGTCAGGTCACTCTCACTTTGTGTGTCAAGTCACTCTCACTTTGTGTGTCAGGTCACTCTCACTTTGTGCATCAAGTCACTCTGCACTTTGTGTGTCAAGTCACTCCTAACTTTGTGTGTCAAGTCACTCTCTAACTTTGTGCATCAAGTCACTTCCCACTTTGTGTGTGTCAGGACACTCTCACTTTCTGTGTGTCAGGTCACTCCTAACTTTGTGTGTCAGGGTCACTCTCACTTTGTGTGTCAAGTCACTCTCACTTTGTGTGTCAAGTCACTCTAACTTTCTAGGTCAGGACACTCTAACTTTGTGTACTGTAATACTCTCACTTTGTGTGTCAAGTGCACTCTCACTTTGTGTGTCCAGGACACTCCTAACTTTGTGTGTCCAGGTCAATTTCACTTGTGTGTCAAGTCACTCTCACTTTGTGTGTCAGGTCACTCTCACTTTGTGCATCAAGTCACTCTCACTTTGTGTGTCAAGTCACTCTAACTTTGTGTGTCAAGAGTCACTCTCACTTTGTGTGTCAAGTCCACTTAACTTTGTGTGTCAGGTCACTCTCACTTTGTGTGTCAAGGTCACTCTCACTTTGTGTGTCAGGGTCACTCTCACTTTGTGTGTCAAGTCACTCTCACTTTGTGTGTCAAGTCACTCTAACTTTTGTGTGTCAGGACACTCTAACTTTTTGTGTGTCAGGTCACTCTCACTTTTGTGTGTCAAGTCACTCTCTCACTTTGTGTGTCAGGACACTTCTAACTTTGTGTGTCAGGTCACTCTCACTTTGTTGTGTCAAGTCACTCTCACTTTGTGTGTCAGGTCACTCTCACTTTGTGCATCAAGTCACTCTCTCACTTTGTGTGTCAAGTCACTCTTACTTTGTGTGTCAAGTCACTCTCACTTTGTGTGTCAAGTCACTCTCACTTTGTGTGTCCAGGTCACTCTCACTTTGTGCATCAAGTCACTCTCACTTTGTGTGTCAAGTCACTCTTACTTTGTGTGTCAAGTCACTCTCACTTTGTGTGTCAAGTCACTCTCACTTTGTGTGTCAAGTCACTCTTACTTTGTGTGTCAGGTCACTCTCACTTTGTGTGTCAAGTCACTCTCACTTTGTGTGTCAGGTCACTCTCACTTTGTGTCAAGTCCTCTAACTTTGTGTGTCAGGACACTCTCACTTTGTGTGTCAAGTCATTCTCACTTTGTGTGTCAAGTTATTCTCATCTTCTTTCGTGTCAAGTCACTCTCTCACATTGTGTGTCAATTATTCTCACTTTGTGTGTCAAGTTATTCTCACTTTGCGTGTCAAGTCACTCTCTCACCTTTGTGTGTCAAGTCACTCTCACTTGTGTGTCAAGTCACTGACTTTTCGTGTGAGGTCACTTCCTCACTTTGAGTGTCAAGTTGCTCTCACTTTGTGTGTCAAAATAACTCCTCACTTTGTGTGTCAAGTCACTCTTACTTTGTGTGTCAAGTCACTCTCATTTTGTGTGTCAAGTCATTCTCTCACTTTGTGTGTCAAGTCACTCCCACTTCTGTGGGTTTTAGCCACCTTTACTTTGTGTGTCAAGTTATTCTCACTTTGTGTGAAGTCACTCTCACACATTGTTGTGTCAAGTCACTCTCTCACTTTGTGTGTCAAGTCACTCTCTCACTTTGTGTGTCAAGTCCTCTCACTATATGTGCTACTGTCTCACTTGTCAAGTTACTATCTCATGTGTCAAGTCACTCTCACTATATGTGCTACTGTCTCACTTGTCAAGTTACTATCTCTACGTGTCAAGTCACTCTCACTATATGTGCTACTGTCTCCCTTGTCAAGTTACTATCTCATGTGTCAAGTCACTCTCACTATATGTGCTACTGTCTCACTTGTCAAGTTACTATCTCATGTGTCAAGTCACTCTCACTATATGTGCTACTGTCTCACTTGTCAAGTTACTATCTCATGTGTCAAGTCACCTCACTATATGTGCTACTGTCTCACTTGTCAAGTTACTATCTCATGTGTCAAGTCACTCTCACTATATGTGCTACTGTCTCACTTGTCAAGTTACTATCTCATGTGTCAAGTCACTCTCACTATATGTGCTACTGTCTCACTTGTCAAGTTACTATCTCATGTGTCAAGTCACTCTCACTATATGTGCTACTGTCTCACTTGTCAAGTTACTATCTCATGTGTCAAGTCACTCTCACTATATGTGCTACTGTCTCACTTGTCAAGTTACTATCTCATGTGTCAAGTTACTATCTCATGTGTCAAGTCACTCTCACTATATGTGCTACTGTCTCAATTTTGTCAAGTTACTATCTCCCATGTCAAGTTACTATCTCATGTGTCAAGTCACTCTCACTATATGTGCTACTGTCTCAATCTTGTCAAGTTACTATCTCATGTGTCAAGTCACTCTCACTATATGTGCTACTGTCTCACTTGTCAAGTTACTATCTCATGTGTCAAGTCACTCTCACTATATGTGCTACTATCTCATGTGTCAAGTTACTATCTCATGTGTCAAGTTACTATCTCATGTGTCAAGTCATGCTCACCTTGTGTGCTACTGTCTCACTTGTCAAGTTACTATCTCATGTGTCAAGTTACTATCTCATGTGTTAAGTCATGCTCACCTTGTGTGCTACTGTCTCACTTGTCAAGTTACTATCTCATGTGTTAAGTCATGCTCACCTTGTGTGCATTCCTCCGGAAGAAAGCTTTGCAGGACTCCTCGGCAAGAAATGGCATTGAAGTTGTAGCCAAGGCGATCACGCATACCAGGCAGAGTCTTGTCCTTCTTGCTCCCAGCCATAGAGAGGACACCGTCGGTGCCATGCCACATCATGGCTGTCTGACGGCTGCTCACTGTCCTGTAACAGACATAATCATCAATTATCCCAGACTTGGACACATCGGCTGTCTGACGGCTGCCCACTGTCCTGTAACAGACATCATCAGATTATACCAGACTTGGACACAGGACGTCAGCCACATAGCACTGTCTGACAGCTGCCCACTGTCCTGTAACAGACATAATCATCAGATTATATCAGACTTGGACACAGGCGTCAGCCACATCGCTGCTGTCTGACAGCTGCCCACTGTCCTGTAACAGACATAATCATCCAGATTATACCAGACTTGGACACAGACGTCAGCCACACATCGCACTGTCTGACAGCTGCCCACTGTCCTGTAACAGACATAATCATCAGATTATACCAGACTTGGACACAGGCGTCAGCCACACATCGGCTGTCTGACGGCTGCCCACTGTCCTGTAACAGGACATAATCATCAGATTATACCAGACTTGGACACAGGCGCCAGCCACAAATCGTGGTGTTCCACAGACATTACATCTCCATACTGAAGTGTCCAATAGACACCACACACACTGAGGTGTCCATGAGACACCATGCATACTTAGGTGTCCAACAGACACCATGCACATTGAGGTGTCAACAAACACCACACATATTGAGGTGTCCAACAGACACCACACACATTGAGGTGTCCAACAAACACCACACACACTGAGGTGTCCAACAGACACCACACACAATGAGGTTTTCCAACAGACACTACACACAGATTGAGGTGTCCAACAAACACACACATTGAGGTGTCCAAAAGACACCACACACAGAGTGAGAGATAACTAACTAGATCACAAACAAAACTCCTTGAGTCAGTCTCTGGTGTCATATGATTGCTCAAGGTATGACATACACTATACATTGTCTTATCATTGTATGAAAATACACTATATATTGTCTTATCGTGGTATAACACAAACTATACACTGTGTTATCGTAAGTATAACACAAGCTACATACTGTCTTATCATGGTATAACAAACTATAGTTTGTCTTATGGTATAAAACAAACTATATACTGTCTTATCATGGTATGACACAAAACTATACTGTCTTATCATGGTATAACACAAACTATATGCTGTCTTATGGTATAACACAAACTATATACTGTCTTATGGTATAACACAAACTATATACTGTCTTATGGTTTCACACAAATTATATACTGTCTTATCATGGTATAACACAAACTATATACTGTCTTATCATGGTATAACACAAACTATATACTGTTTGTCTTATGGTATAACACAAACTATATACTGTCTTATGGTATAACACAAACTATATACTGTCTTATGGTTTCACACAAATTATATACTGTCTTATCATGGTATAACACAAACTATATACTGTCTTATCATGGTATAACACAAACTATATACTGTCTTATGGTATAACACAAACTATATACTGTCTTATGGTATAACACAAACTATATACTGTCTTATGGTTTCACACAAATTATATACTGTCTTATCATGGTATAACACAAACTATATACTGTCTTATCATGGTATAACACAAACTATATATACTGTCTTATGATGGTATGACACAAACTATATACTGTCTTATGGTATAACACAAACTATATACTGGTCTTATGGTATAACACAAACTATATACTGTCTTATGGTATAACACAAACTATATACTGTCTTATGGTATAAAACAAGCTACATACTGTTTTATCATTGTATGACACAAACTATATACTGTCTTATGGTATAACACAAGCTACATACTGCCTTATCATGGTATGACACAAACTATATACTGTCTTATCATGGTATGACACAAACTATATACTGTCTTATCATGGTATAACACAAACTATATATTGTCTTATGGTTTCACACAAATTATATACTGTCTTATCATGGTATAACACAAACTATATACTGTCTTATCATAGTATAACACAAACTATATACTGTCTTATGGTATAACACAAACTATATACTGTCTTATCATGGTATGACACAAACTATATACTGTCTTATCATGGTATGACACAAACTATTTACTGTCTTATCATGGTATAACACAAACTATATACTGTCTTATGGTATAACACAAACTATATACTGTCTTATGGTATAAAACAAACTATATACTGTCTTATCATGGTATAACAAACTATATACGGTCTTATGGTATAAAACAAACTATATACTGTCTTATGGTATAAAACAAACTATATACTGTCTTATCATGGTATAACACAAACTATATACTGTCTTATCATGGTATAACACAAACTATATACTGTCTTATGGTATAACACAAACTATATACTGTCTTATGGTATGACACAAACTATATACTGTCTTATCATGGTATAACACAAACTATATACTGTCTTATCATGGTATAACACAAACTATATACGGTCTTATGGTATAAAACAAACTATATACTGTCTTATGGTATAAAACAAGCTACATACTGTTTTTATCATTTGTATGAAACAAACTGTATACTGTCATATGGTATATAACACAAGCTACATACTGCCTTATCATGGTATGACACAAACTATATACTGTCTTATCATGGTATGACACAAACTATATACTGTCTTATCATGGTATAACACAAACTATATACTGTCTTATGGTATAACACAAACTATATACTGTCTTATGGTATAACACAAACTATATATTGTCTTATGGTTTCACACAAATTATATTGTCTTATCATGGTATAACACAAACTATATACTGTCTTATCATGGTATAACACAAACTATATACTGTCTTATGGTATAACACAAACTATATACTGTCTTATCATGGTATAACACACAAACTATATACTGTCTTATCATGGTATAACACAAACTATATACTGTCTTATCATGGTATAACACAAACTATATATTGTCTTGTCATGATATTACATACACTACACATTCTCCAATGGTATATGTCAGGCTCACTTTAACATGGCTGACTCATCTGTAGGGTCGAGTTGCTATGATCAATATACATCGTTCTTGTTATCAGACAAATGAATCAAAGAGGCCTATTGGCAGCTCAAGGACCACATATACTTGCCACTGATATCTCCAAAGTCGCTGCTTTCAAACAGCATAATGTCAGTATATTCCATGTTGTGTGTGGGTTGTGGAGGTAGTCAGTCAACCATGACAAGCTGTGATAACATCCTCACAGTAACACAGCGTTCTGCTTCACTCCACACAAACCTCGGCCACACCTAGACAGAGGCAATACTGCTGTGTTCTGGACACACATCTCACAGTGTCAGATTACACATCTCACAGTGTCACGAAACACATCTAAAACTGGTACACTTTTCTAGTACAACCTATGTGCACTGAGCAACAACGCTGTAAAGCCAGCCTGTATATTTCATGTATCGACTGCCTACTGGCCTCAGAATAAAGGGCTGTTCAGGTTCATACAAGAAGCATTCAGTTGAGCTCCTTAATGAGAGGCCGTGCAGTCAATACACATCGCATACAGGAGCACATCTAGCCAACAGTATGTGTGTCAGAGAGCACCTGCTGCCCTCCTGGCCAGTGGTACAGCTGTGTTCCAGTGTGGTACTGTGTAGTAGAACTGTGTTACTGTGTAGTATAGCTACAGTGTTCCAGTGTGGTACTGTGTAGTAGAACTGTGTAGTATAGCTGTGTTCCAGTGTGGTACTGTGTAGTAGAACTGTGTTACTGTGTAGTATAGCTGTGCTACAGTGTGGTACTGTGTAGTAGAACTGTGTAGTATAGCTGTGTTCCAGTGTGGTACTGTGTAGTAGAACTGTGTTACTGTGTAGTATAGCTGTGCTACAGTGTGGTACTGTGTAGTAGAACTGTGTGGTATAGCTGTGCTACAGTGTGGTACTGTGTAGTAGAACTGTGTAGTATAGCTGTGTTCCAGTGTGGTACTGTGTAGTAGAACTGTGTAGTATAGCTGTGTTCCAGTGTGGTACTGTGTAGTAGAACTGTGTAGTATAGCTGTGTTCCAGTGTGGTACTGTGTAGTAGAACTGTGTAGTATAGCTGTGCTACAGTGTGGTACTGTGTAGTAGAACTGTGTAGTATAGCTGTGTTCCAGTGTGGTACTGTGTAGTAGAACTGTGTTACTGTGTAGTATAGCTGTGTTACTGTGTAGTATAGCTGTGTAGTATAGCTGTGTAGTATAGCTGTGTTCCAGTGTGGTACTGTGTAGTAGAACTGTGTAGTATAGCTGTGTTCCAGTGTGGTACTGTGTAGTAGAACTGTGTAGTATAGCTGTGCTACAGTGTGGTACTGTGTGAGTATAGCTGTGCTACAGTGTGGTACTGTGTAGTAGAACTGTGTTACTGTGTAGTATAGCTGTGTTACTGTGTAGTATAGCTGTGTAGTAGAACTGTGTAGTATAGCTGTGTTCCAGTGTGGTACTGTGTACTAGAACTGTGTTACTGTGTAGTATAGCTGTGTTCCAGTGTGGTACTGTGTAGTAGAACTGTGTTACTGTGTAGTATAGCTGTGTAGTATAGCTGTGTTCCAGTGTGGTACTGTGTAGTAGAACTGTGTAGTATAGCTGTGTTCCAGTGTGGTACTGTGTAGTAGAACTGTGTAGTATAGCTGTGCTACAGTGTGGTACTGTGTAGTAGAACTGTGTAGTATAGCTGTGTTCCAGTGTGGTACTGTGTAGTAGAACTGTGTTACTGTGTTAGTATAGCTGTGTTCCAGTGTGGTACTGTGTAGTATAGCTGTGTAGTATAGCTATGTAGTATAGCTGTGTAGTATAGCTGTGTAGTAGTAACTGTGTAGTATAGCTGTGTAGTATAGCTGTGTAGTATAGCTGTGTAGTATAGCTGTGTAGTATAGCTGTGTAGTAGAATTGTGTAGTATAGCTGTGCTACAGTGTGGTACTGTGTAGTAGAACTGTGTAGTATAGCTGTGTTCCAGTGTGGTACTGCGTAGTAGAACTGTGTTACTGTGTAGTATAGCTGTGTAGTAGAACTGTGTAGTATAGCTGTGTTCCAGTGTGGTACTGTGTAGTAGAACTGTGTTACTGTGTAGTATAGCTGTGTTCCAGTGTGTTACTGTGTAGTAGAACTGTGTTACTGTGTAGTATAGCTGTGTAGTATAGCTGTGTTCCAGTGTGGTACTGTGTAGTAGAACTGTGTAGTATAGCTGTGTTCCAGTGTGGTACTGTGTAGTAGAACTGTGTAGTATAGCTGTGTAGTATAGCTGTGTAGTATAGCTGTGCTACAGTGTGATATAGCTGTTGTAAATGACAGAAAGTCACTTATGGCCTCATGCTTGTCGTAAGAGGCGACTAGCGGAATCCGGTGGTTGGGCTCGCTGGCTTGGTGGACGCATGACATCGTGTCCCAATCGTGGAGATGGATGCTCATGATGTTGATCACTGGATTGCTTGGTTCAGACTCAGTTGTTTACAGACCATTGTCATGTTGCTGTAAAATTACTCAATTTACAACAAATCACACGCCACAGCGTATTCGTAATTATTCAATTGTTTTCTCTCACAAAAATGTCAGGTTTTGCAATGTAAAAATATGGGTAATTAGTTTTCTCGCAGGATTGATGGTCCTGTTATGCTAACATTGTTGTAAATGACAGACAGTCACTTTTGTCTATTTAGCGGTATGCGGTTAAATGGCTTAGTTCTGAACAGGGGTGGTAACTGCTGGTGGAGGGCATGAGGCAAGAAAAGCATGCAGTATGGCGTGAGATGAAAGTGTGCGTCGCTGTGGGGGAGAAAATGATGTACGGGTACGGCTACTTCAGATGCATTGATTCTGCCACGAAATTTGTGAGTAATATGTTTGCATATGCATGTATGGTATATGTATTTATGAAAGTATAATTTATAAAAGTTCACTTAATAGCCCAAATCGTTTGATAGTTACCACAATGGTGTTGTGACTTGTGCATGCCATTACCGTATCTTGAATGATAAGGAATATTAAGATAATAAGTGAGTTAGTATTGTATAAAAAGTTGTTTTGGACATACGGGTATTTAAATAAGTTTATATTTTGTATGGTTTCAGCTTGAACCTGCTTCATGTGATATACTTATTGAATTGTACTACGCAACACTACAAATGTGTCTCACCAAAACTGTCATGGAATAAAGCAGTGTGTAAGAATTTGGCAGAATCGGATATTGTTGATTTTGAAACTGACAGCTGTGTTACAGTGTAGTATAACTGTGTTACAGTGTGATATAGCTATGTTACAGTGTAGTATAGCTGTGTTACAGTGTAGTATAGCTGTGTTACAGTGTGTTATAGCTGTGTTACAGTGTGTTATAGCTGTGTTACTGTGTAGTATAGCTTTGTTACAGTGTGGCATAACTGTTACAGTGTAGGAAAGCTGTGTTACAGTGTAGTATAGCTAAGTTACAGTGTGGTATAACTGTTATAGTATGGTAGAACTGTGTTACAGTGTAGTATAACTGTGTTAGTGTAGTATAGCTGTGTTACAGTGTAGTATAGCCGTGTTGCAATGTGGAATAACTGTCTTACAGTGAGGTATAACTGTGTTACAGTGTGGTATAGCTGGGTTACAGTGTAGTATAGCTGTGTTACAGTGTAGTATAGCTTTGTTACAGTGTGGCATAACTGATAGTGTAGTAAAGCTGTGTTGCAGTGTAGTATAGCTGTTACAGTGTGGCATAACTGATAGTGTAGTAAAGCTGTGTTGCAGTGTAGTATAGCTGTTGCAATGTGGAATAACTGTTACAGTGAGGTATAACTGTGTTACAGTGTGGTATAGCTGTGTTACAGTGTAGTATAGCTGTGGTATAGCTGCGTTACAGTGTAGTATAACTGTATTACAGTGTGGTATAGCCGTGTGTCAGTGTGGCATAACTCTGTTAAAGTGTGGTATATCTGTGTTACTGTGTGATATAGCTGTGTTACAGTGTAGTATAACTGTATTACAGTGTGGTATAGCCGTGTTACAGTGTGGCATAACTGTTACAGTGTTGTATATCTGTGTTACTGTGTAGTATAGCTGTGTTGCAGTGTGGTATAGATGTGTTACTGTGTAGTATAGCTGTGTTACAGTGTGGTATAGCTGTGTTACTGTGTAGTATAGCTGTGTTGCAGTGTGGTATAGATGTGTTACTGTGTATTATAGCTGTGTTACAGTGTGGTATAGCTGTGTTACTGTGTAGTATAGCTGTGTTGCAGTGTGGCATAGCTGTGTTGCAGTGTGGTATAACTGTGTTACAGTGTAGTATAGCTGAGTTGCAGTGTGGTATAACTCTGTTACAGTGTGGTATAGCTGTGTTACTGTGTAGTATAGCTGTGTTACAGTGTGGTATATCTGTGTTACTGTGTAGTATAGCTGTGTTACAGTGTAGTATATCTGTGTTACAGTGTGGTATAGCTGTGTTATAGTGTGGCATAGCTGTGTTACAGTGTGGTATAGCTGTGTTACTGTGTGGTATAGCTGTGTTACAGTGTGGTATAGCTGGTGTAACATCCTTTGTTGTCAACATGGCGTGCTACCGTTTCTCTTCAGTTTTGTAAATAAAGTATTCATAGCATCACATTCAACGTTAGTATATTTTAGTGATTTAAAAAGTTGGCAAAAACTTTGTTCATTCTCCGTGAAGTGCATCTCTAAGTGGTAATTTTTACTTTACAAATTGCCCTTTTGTAATTGTATTGATCAAACTCGTATTCACAGATTCCAGAGACAGACGTCTCAGTCCTCTCGTCATCTGTGTACACAGACATGTTTTTCCAAGTTTGTATGTTTGTATGCCACCCTTCACACCATATGTATTGTCATGTTCTCAGACAAACATCTTCATATCTCTGCCCTAAAAAAATATTAATCAGTGGACTGAGTTTGCACTCGTTCACTTTATGGTCAAAGACAAAATGACCACTTAGATATGCATTTGTACAGAGAGTGATCAACGTTATATATAACCAAAATATATTAACGTTGAATGTGACGCCATGAATACTTTATTTACAAAACTGAAGAGAAACAGTAGCACGACATGTTGACAAGAAAGTGCAAAAGCTATTTGGTCGAACCTAGTACAGTCTCTCACTCCCATCCCCACCACCTCTAACCTCCAACTGAGTGATCAGTCCTCTAGTACAGTCTCTCACTCCCATCCCCACCACCTCTCACCTCCTACTGAGTGACCAGTCCTCTAGTACAGTCTCTCACTCCCATTCCCACCACCTCTCACCTCCAACTGAGTGACCAGTCCTCTAGTACAATCTCTCACTCCCATCCCCACCACCTCTAACCTCCAACTGAGTGATCAGTCCTCTAGTACAGTCTCTCACTCCCATCCCCGCCACCTCTCACCTCCTACTGAGTGACCAGTCCTCTAGTACAGTCTCTCACTCCCATTCCCATAACCTCTCACCTCCAACTGAGTGACCAGTCCTCTAGTACAATCTCTCTCATATCCCCACAATCTCTCACCTCCGAGTGACCAGTCCTTTCGTACAGACTCTCACTCCCATCCCCACCACCTCTCACCTCCTACTGAGTGACCAGTCCTCTAGTACAATCTCTGACTCCCATTCCCACCACCTCTCACCTCCTGCTGAGTGACCAGTACCCTAGAACAGTCTCTGACTCACATCCCCACAACCTCTCACCTCCTACTGAGTGACCAGTACCCTAGAACAGTCTCTGACTCACATCCCCACCACGTTGCACCTCCTGCTCAGTGACCAGTACCCTAGAACAGTCTCTGGCTCACATCCCAACAACCTCTCACCTCCTACTGAGTGACCAGTACCCTAGAACAGTCTCTGACTCACATCCCAACAACCTCTAACCTCCTACTGAGTGACCAGTACCCTAGAACAGTCTCTTAGAACAGTCTCTCACTCCCATCCCCACCACCTCTCACCTCCTACTGAGTGACCAGTCCTCTAGTACAATCTCTCACTCCCATCCCCACCACCTCTTACCTCCTACTAAGTGACCAGTCCTCTAGTACAATCTCTCACTCCCATTCCCACAACCCCCCCCTGCTACTGAGTGACCAATCCTCTAGTACAATCTCTCACTCCCATCCCCACCACCTCTAACCTCCTACTGGGTGACCAGTCCTCTAGTACAATCTCTCACTCCCATCCCAACCACCTCTAACCTCCTACTGAGTGACCAGTCCTCTAGTACAATCTCTCACTCCCATCCCTACCACCTCTAACCTCCTACTGGGTGACCAGTCCTCTAGTACAATCTCTCACTCCCATCCCCACAACCTCGAACCTCCTACTGAGTGACCAGTCCTCTAGTACAATCTCTCACTCCCATCCCTACCACCTCTAACCTCCTACTGAGTGATCAGTCCTCTAGTACAATCTCTCAATCACATCCCCACAACATCTCACCTCTTACTGAGTGACCAGTCCTCTACTACAGTCTCTCACTCACATCCCCACAACCTCTCACCTCCTACTGAGTGACCAGTCTCCTAGAACAGTCTCTGACTCACATCCCAACAACCTCTCACCTCCTAATGAGTGACCAGTACCCTAGAACAGGCTCTGACTGAAATCCCCACAACCTCTAACCTCCAACTGAGTGACCAGTCTCCTAGAACAGTCTCTTACTCACAACCCCACGACCTATCACCTTCTACTGAGTACCCTAGAAAAGTCTCTGACTCAATTCACCACAACCTCTCACCTCCTACTGAGTGACCAGTCCTCTAGAACAATCTCTCACTCCCATCCCCACAACCACGAACCTCCTACTGAGTGACCAGTCCTCTAGTACAATCTCTCACTCCCATCCCTACCACCTCTAACCTCCTACTGAGTGATCAGTCCTCTAGTACAATCTCTCACTCCCATCCCCACAACCTCGAACCTCCTACTGAGTGACCAGTCCTCTAGTACAATCTCTCACTCCCATCCCCACCACCTCTAACCTCCTACTGAGTGATCAGTCCTCTAGTACAATCTCTCAATCACATCCCCACAACATCTCACCTCTTACTGAGTGACCAGTCCTCTACTACAGTCTCTCACTCACATCCCCACAACCTCTCACCTCCTACTGAGTGACCAGTCTCCTAGAACAGTCTCTGACTCACATCCCAACAACCTCTCACCTCCTAATGAGTGACCAGTACCCTAGAACAGGCTCTGACTGAAATCCCCACAACCTCTAACCTCCAACTGAGTGACCAGTCTCCTAGAACAGTCTCTAACTCACAACCCCACGACCTATCACCTTCTACTGAGTACCCTAGAAAAGTCTCTGACTCACATCACCACAACCTCTCACCTCCTACTGAGTGACCAGTCCTCTAGAACAATCTCTCACTCCCATCCCCACAACCACGAACCTCCTACTGAGTGACCAGTCCTCTAGTACAATCTCTCACTCCCATCCCTACCACCTCTAACCTCCTACTGAGTGACCAGTCCTCTAGTACAATCTCTCACTCCCACCCCCACAACCACGAACCTCCTACTGAGTGACCAGTCCTCTAGTACAATCTCTCACTCCCACCCCCACATCCTCGAACCTCCTACTGGGTGACCAGTCCTCTAGTACAATCTCTCACTCCCACCCCCACATCCTCGAACCTCCTACTGAGTGACCAGTCCTCTAGTACAATCTCTCACTCCCATCCCCACCACCTCTCACCTCCTACTGGGTGACCAGTCCTCCAGTACAATCTCTCACTCCCATCCCCACCACCTCTCACCTCCAACTGAGTGACCAGTACCCTAGAATAGTCTCTGACACATCCCCACCACCTCTAACCTCCTACTGGGTGACCAGTCCTCTAGTACAATCTCTCACTCCCACCCCCACAACCACGAACCTCCTACTGAGTGACCAGTCCTCTAGTACAATCTCTCACTCCCACCCCCACATCCTCGAACCTCCTACTGGGTGACCAGTCCTCTAGTACAATCTCTCACTCCCACCCCCACCACCTCTCACCTCCTACTGGGTGACCAGTCCTCCAGTACAATCTCTCACTCCCATCCCCACCACCTCTCACCTCCAACTGAGTGACCAGTACCCTAGAATAGTCTCTGACACATCCCCACCACCTCTCACCTTCTACTAAGTGACCAGTCCTCTAGAACAGTCTCTAGCTCACATCCCCACAACCTCTCACCTCCTACTGAGTGACCAGTCCATTAGAACAGTCTCTGACACATCCCCACCACCTCTCACCTTCTACTAAGTGACCAGTCCTCTAGTACAATCTCTCACTCCCATCCCCATAACCTCTCACCTCCTACTGAGTGATCAGTCCTCTAGTACAATCTCTCAATCACATCCCCACAACATCTCACCTCTTACTGAGTGACCAGTCCTCCAGTACAGTCTCTCACTCACATCCCCACCACCTCTAACCTCCTACTGAGTGATCAGTCCTCTAGTACAGTCTCTCACTCACATCCCCACAACCTCTCACCTCCTACTGAGTGACCAGTCTCCTAGAACAGTCTCTGACTCACATCCCAACAACCTCTCACCTCCTACTGAGTGACCAGTACCCTAGAACAGGCTCTGACAGAAATCCCCACAACCTCTAACCTCCAACTGAGTGACCAGTCTCCTAGAACAGTCTCTAACTCACAACCCCACAACCTATCACCTCCTACTGAGTACCCTAGAAAAGTCTCTGACTCACATCACCACAACCTCTCACCTCCTACTGAGTGACCAGTCCTCTAGAACAGTCTCTGACTCACATCCCCACCACCTCTAACCTTCTTCTGAGTGACCAGTCTCCTAGAACAGTCTCTGACTCACATCCCCACCACCTCTAACCTCCTATTGAGTGACCAGTACCCAAGCCACTGAAATAGAACATGTGTATCTTCAGAAGGTCAATCCCTTTGAAGAAAAGAAAAAATGGATGTTGCGAAAGTTTCCTGTATCAAGTGACATGCTGTCTTATTTCATATTACATGGTTGCTTAGTAACATGCGAACAGTGAAAGAGTATCTTTATTGTCATCAAGTATTTGTCCACAACAGAGCAAATAAATGGATTTCGAAATGTCAAAAGATATTTGAGAAAGTCAAATCCATCTGTGTAACGCCAGGCTGCCAGTGCAGGATTGGATTACAGACATTATCAGTGCTTGATCTGAAAACAGACAGATCCAACCTGGAGCAACAACACTGTAGACAGATCCAACCTGGAGCAACAACACTGTAGACAGATCCAACCTGGAACAACAACACTGTAGACAGATCCAACCTGGAACAACAACACTGTGCAACAACACTGTAGACAGATCCAACCTGGAGCAACAACACTGTAGACAGATCCAACCTGGAGCAACAACACTGTAGACAGATCCAACCTGGAGCAACAACACTGTAGACAGATCCAACCTGGAGCAACAACACTGTAGACAGATCCAACCTGGAGACAACAACACTGTAGACAGATCCAACCTGGAGCAACAACACTGTAGACAGATCCAACCTGGAGCAACAACACTGATCCAACCTGGAACAACAACACAGATCCAACCTGGGCAAACAACACTGTAGACACTGGAGCAACAACACTGTAGACAGATCCAACCTGGAGCAACAACACTGTAGACAGACCTGGAGCAACAACCAGATCCAGCCTGGAGCAACAACACTGTAGACAGATCCAACCTGGAGCAACAACACTGTAGACAGATCCAACCTGGAGCAACAACACTGTAGACAGATCCAACCTGGAGCAACAACACTGTAGACAGATCCAACCTGGAGCAACAACACTGTAGACAGATCCAACCTGGAGCAACAACAATGTAGACAGATCCAACCTGGAACAACAACACTGTAGACAGATCCAACCTGGAGCAACAACACTGTAGATAGATCCAGTACAGATCTAACCTGAAGCCGACTTATTGTTTGACTATTGTAATACCTCAAAGAGACTGACAGCATTGTGGTCAGATCTTAGTGATTGTGGTCATAATCTATATCACACAGCAGGTACTGAAAATATACCTATATCACACAGCAGGTACTGAACATATACCTATATCACACAGCAGGTACTGAACATATACCTATATCACAGCAGGTACTGAACATATACCTATATCACAGTAGGTACTGGACATATACCTATATCACAGCAGGTACTGGAAATATACCTACATCACACAGCAGGTACTGGATACATACCTATATCACATAGCAGGTAGTGGATATATAGCTTTATTACCCACGTGGTCAATGTATGGGTAGTTGCATATTAATCTCGTACGTCACACGAGTGTCGTATCGCGTTGACCTGTGTCGTAACGACTTGACCTGAAATTCTAACGATTTGATTGGATAACCAATGACCTCTCAATTAGGTCACATTCTGACGTAACTATTTTTTCATTCATAACAAACACGTGAATTCATTCATTCTACAACTTAAATGCATTGTGGGAATGTAAACATTGCGAACGTTGCCGTGTCGCTGTTTAATTGTGAGTCGAACTGAGACATTATATCTGTCGAAAAATATAAACGCAATGTTTCCACCAGTGATGTTAGCCGAATGAAGCAACTGGAAACCAAGAAACGAGGTGCAACGGAGTAGTTTACTGTAGGAGGCTGTACGAGGCGATGACAACTGACATGCATCGTGACGTCGGTTACCATGGCAGTGACGTCATTAGTGTGACGTCATGCAAACATTGTACTACAGTACAAAACTCTGCCGCAACCTCTTTATGAAACCGGTTTCGGTTTGAAACCAAAAACATAACAAAAATACGCTATTTTGTCAATTTAAATGCATGTAAGACGTGGGTAATAAATAAAATACCATACTCTGTCTCATTACATACAAATTATACGAAACGAGTGTCCTTCCTATGGTATCTGACCTGGTCTCATTACATACGAATTATAGGAAACTCATGACCTTCCTTCATATAATTCGTATGTAATGAGACCTCGTGTAGTATTCTCTATATATCACACAGCAGGTACTGGATATATACCTATATCACACAACAGGTACTGGATATATACCTATATCACACAGCAGGTACTGGACATATACCTATATCACACAGCATGTACTGGATATATACCTACATCACACAGTAGGTACTGGATACATACCTATATCACACAGCAGGTACTGGATATATAGCTATATCACACAGCAGGTACTGGATACATACCTATATCACACAACAGGTACTGGATATATACCTATATCACACAGCATGTACTGGATATATACCTATATCACACAGCAGGTACTGGATATATACCTATATCACACAGCATGTACTGGACACATAGCTATATCACACAGCAGGTACTGGATACATACCTATATCACACAACAGGTAGTGGATATATACCTATATCACACAGCATGTACTGGATATATAGCTATATCACACAGCAGGTACTGGATACATACCTATATCACACAGCATGTACTGGATATATAGCTATATCACACAGCAGGTACTGGATATATACCTATATCACACAGCATGTACTGGATATATAGCTATATCACACAGCAGGTACTGGACATATACCTATATCACACAGCAGGTACTGGACATACACCTACATCACACAGCAGGTACTGGATACATACCTATATCACACAGCAGGTACTGGATATATAGCTATATCACACAGCAGGTACTGGATACATACCTATATCACACAGCATGTACTGGATATATAGCTATATCACACAGCAGGTACTGGACATATACCTATATCACACAGCAGGTACTGGATATATACCTATATCACATAGCAGGTAGTGGATATATACCTATATCACACAACAGGTACTGGACATATACCTATATCACACAACATGTACTGGACATATACCTATATCAAACAGCAGGCACTAGACATATACCTATATCACACAGCAGGTACTGGATATATATGTATATCACACAGCAGGTGTTAGATATCACAAATTCTCCCGAAAACACATAAAAGTTGCCTGGACAGATTTCTATGTCTATGCTCCAGATGACATAGTTCTAATGATAGAATTTTTTGTAGCTACATGAAGTCAGCTTGTGATGTCAAGGAACTCACATGCTTGACCTATTACTTCTGAAATCAATACTGCTGCAGCTCACATCACAGCACCACTGTATCTACAGATACTCACACAACAGATCAACGGTATGGAAGACATGGCTTCCCTAGCTACTTCCCCCCGCCCAGGGCATCTATCCCCCTAGCCCCTAGCCCTGGGGTGAGGGGCTGAACATGTCAACAGGTCTAGCAGCTGTGTGTCTGGCTAGAAGGAGATTTCCTTACCTCAAGGTAACTGCAGGAAGCGAGAGACTCTTCCTCCATGGCCCCAGCTTCATGTATATAAGCCATGACCCAGTTATCCATGAACCCAGGTGCACAGCCAATCACAGACCAGTCTCACACAGAACACAGTTGTACCTCATGTAACGCTCACTAAAACACAATGTTTGCTGAGTCGGCTTCTGAATGGGATTGAAGAAGTGAACTGGCCTCCTACCTGTGACGGTAACGTCTCCCACTGAGAGTCACTTCTCACCATACCCTGGTATGTGTGATGACCCTCGCTATACCCTGGTATGTGTGACGACCCTCGCTATACCCTGCTATGTAGGACGACACATTATACCCTGGTATGTGTGACGACCCTCGATATACCCTGGTATGTTGGACAACACATTATACCCTGGTATGTGTGACGACCCTCGATATACCCTGGTATGTTGGACGACACATTATACCCTGGTATGTGTGACGACCATCAGTATACCCTGGTATGTGTGACGACCATCAGTATACCCTGGTATGTGTGACGACCATCAGTATACCCTGGTATGTGTGACGACCCTCACTATACCCTGGTATGTGTGACGACCATCAGTATACCCTGGTATGTGTGACGACCCTCAGTATACCCTGGTATGTGAGACGACCATCAGTATACCCTGGTATGTGCGACGTCCATCAGTATACCCTGGTATGTAGGACGACACATTATACCCTGGTATGTGTGACGACCCTCAATATACCCTGGTATGTGTGACGACCCTCAGTATACCCTGGTATGTGTGACGACCCTCAGTATACCCTGGTATGTGTGACGACCCTCGATATACCCTGGTATGTGTGACGACCCTCAATATACCCTGGTATGTGTGACGACCCTCAGTATACCCTGGTATGTGTGACGACCCTCGATATACCCTGGTATGTGTGATGACCCTCGCTATACCCTACTATATACCCTGGTGTGTAAACTGGCCTCCTACCAGTGACAGTAATGTCTCCCACTGAGAGTCACTTCTCACAATACCCTGGTATGTGTGACGACCCTCACTATACCCTGGTATGTGTGACGACCCTCACTATACCCTGGTATGTGTGACGACCCTCACTATACCCTGGTATGTGTGACGACCATCAGTATACCCTGGTATGTGTGATGACCATCAGTATACCCTGGTATGTGTGACGACCCTCAGTATACCCTGGTATGTGTGACGACCCTCACTATACCCTGGTATGTGTGACGACCATCAGTATACCCTGGTATGTGTGACGACCCTCTTACTTTACCCTGGTATGTGTGACGACCATCAGTATACCCTGGTATGTGTGACGACCCTCGCTATACCCTACTATATACCCTGGTGTGTAAACTGGCCTCCTACCAGTGACAGTAATGTCTCCCACTGAGAGTCACTTCTCACAATACCCTGGTATGTGTGACGACCCTCAGTATACCCTGGTATGTGTGACGACCCTGGATATACCCTGGTATGTGTGACGTCCATCAGTATACCCTGGTATGTGTGACGACCCTCAGTATACCCTGGTATGTGTGACGACCCTCACTATACCCTGGTATGTGTGACGACCCTCAGTATACCCTGGTATGTGTGACGACCCTCAGCATACCCTGGTATGTGTGACGACCCTCACTATACCCTGGTATGTGTGACGACCCTCGATATACCCTGGTATGTGTGACGACCCTCACTATACCCTGGCATGTGTGACGACCCTCACTATACCCTGGCATGTGTGACGACCCTCGATATACCCTGGCATGTGTGACGACCCTCACTATACCCTGGTATGTAGTATGACCTACACACACACACACACACACACACACACACACACACACACACACACACACACACACAATCACACACACAATCACACACACACACAATCACACACACAATCACACATATATACACAAGTATACCATCAGATATATGTTCTATATATACTCTGTGCCGGACACTCTGATGTTATAAGTGGCAACCCTAGACACAAGTATACCATCAGACATATGTTCTATATATACTCTGTGCCGGACACTCTGATGTTATAAGTGGCAACCCTAGACACAAGTATACCATCAGACATATGTTCTATATATACTCTGTGCCGGACACTCTGATGTTATAAGTGGCAACCCTAGACACAAGTATACCATCAGACATATGTTCTATATATACAATGTGCCACTCTGATGTTATAAGTGGCAACCCTAGTCACAAGTATACCATCAGACATATGTTCTATATATACTCTGTGCCGGACACTCTGATGTTATAAGT
Organism: Haliotis rubra; assembly: GCF_003918875.1. NCBI lineage: Eukaryota > Metazoa > Mollusca > Gastropoda > Lepetellida > Haliotidae > Haliotis > Haliotis rubra. The sequence continues at coordinate 96,672 of NW_025767565.1, forward strand.
GGCAACCCTAGACACAAGTAAAACCATCAGACATATGTTCTATATATACAATGTGCCAGACTCTCTGATGTTATAAGTGGCAACTCAAGGGACTATCGTACCTGAAAACTAACAATTACAGACTTGTAAATTGTTTATGAGGCAGTCCAAGGGAACCAGATGACACTGATCAATGTTGGATGACGTCGGAACACGCAACACCGGGATAAATCTCAGGTCTACATCTCAGGGACATATCTAAGAGACACATCTCAGGAACATATCTCAGGGAGGGACACATCTCAGAGACACATTTAGGGACACATTCAGGGACACATCTGAGAGACACATTCAGGGACACATCTGAGAGACACATTTAGAGACAAATCTCAGGGACACATCTCAGGGAGGGACACATCTCAGAGACACATCTCAGAGACACATCTGAGGAACGTCTCAGGGACACATCTCAGGAACACATCTCAAGGAGGGACACATCTCAGGGAGGGACACATCTCAGGAACACATCTGAGGGACACATCGGAGGGACACATCTGAGGGACACATCTCAGAGACACATCTCAGGGACACATCTCAGAGACACATCTGAGAGACATATCTGAGGAACATCTCAGGGACACATTTCAGGAACACATCTCAAGGAGGGACACATCTCAGGGAGGGACACATCTCAGGAACACATCTGAGGGACACATCTGAGGGACACATCTCAGAGACACATCTCAGGGACACATCTCAGGGACACATCTCAGAGAAACTTCTTGGGGAGGGACATATCTCAGAGACGCTTCTGAGGGAAGGACATATCTCAGGGAGGGACACATCTCTGGGTGGGACACATCTCTGGGACACATCTCAGGAACACATCTCAGGGAGGGACACGTCTCAGGGAGGGACACATCTCAGGGACACATTTCAGGGACACATCTCAGGGAGGGACACATCTCAGAGACACATCTCAGGGACAAATCTCAGGGACACATCTCAGGGACACATCTCAGGGAGGGACACATCTCAGAGGCACATCTCAGGGAGGGACACATGTCAGGGACACATCTCATGGAGGGAAACATCTCAGGGAGGGACATATCTCAAGGACACATCTCAGGAACATCTCAGGGACACATCTCAGAGACACATCTCAGGGACACATCTCAGATACACATCTCAGGGACACATCTCAGGCTGGTTGGCATTGTTATGTTGATTTCCACTAAATCATACCGTATCAATCGGCAGTTTCCCCGGGTCGACTTGCTGCCGTCTCGGTAGCATTGAGCGAGCGCTGTGGGCGAGTCGCAGTGTGTGTGTCTCGGCTCATCTATTTACCTACAGCTCGCTGAGATGGCTGGCTACGTTATGTTGATGTCCGCGAAACAGTTTATTGTGAATCTCCTTCTATGATTTGTTTGGTTGTCGTAATGAAGGCTTGTCGGGCCTGTTGCTTCCCTTGTTCTATGAAAAAAAATTTCTTGTCTTCGCAAATGACGGCGTTTTTACAAGACTTGGTCCGAATTTCTTGTTTCATTCTGTGATATTTTGCGATTTCTGATAGCACCAAACGAAACTCTTCTTCGGAGATTTTTTTAGAGTCGGTGAGCACGGTGGAAATATGATCGTCTATCGTGTTTAACTTCGCTTCGGCTAGAATTCTAATTTCGCCGCATTTCAATGCTTTATGTTGCAGTCTGCGAGACATGTACTTAAGGGTCAATCCCATCAACCCTACCACTCCTGCTGTTATTTCGGTGCCTGTCGCAAACGAAACCCGTGTGTAAGGTTTCCAGTGTTTTTGCTTCTTCATCCAGGACTGGGTACAGTCAGTCCCATTCTGTATATATACTCTTTTTTATAAACTAGTATTTGATTGGTCCTCAGTCAATGCTTGATGAATATACTTTAAGCTGATGAGGTACAAGTTTTCATATATATATAAATGGTCTCAAGTCCAATAAAATCCTTTCGATGATGACTTCTCGTCGTTTGTACACGTTGTCTTGTAAGCGCATGGTGTACATGGTGTTTTCCTCGCCGAGCAGATCGAATCCCCTCGTGTCTCCCAGATCAGCTAGCATTACGTTGGGATGTTGATGGTTCATCTCGTTTATATATAATGTATTAAGAAATGGTTTTCAGTTGGTTATCGGATAATTCCTCGGACGTGCACTTCAAACCCATGATATGTATGTTGTTGAGTAGGAAAATTTCGGTGAGCGATATCTTGTCTTCCACGGTCACGATGACTCCCTGCAGACTGGTGTAGGCGTTAACGTTCACCCACACGTAAACGGAGCAAACTTGGTATTGTTGTTGTTTGGCCCAGCGGAGTTTGATACCTTTCACGATTTGGATGTACAGCGTGGGTTTCGCCGGCAGATTATCCAAGACGTTTACCACGCTGTCGAATTCCGATACCAATTGCAATCACACGTTTTGCGCCCCGGGTTTGCTCGACAGCATGTGGGCTACTCTTTGCCTCAAAGTGCTGACGATCATGCTGCGTCTTTGTGTAGGGCCGTGAGCAACCAGCAGCGTTCCGTTGTTCACGACTTTCGTCAGGTAGTGATCTTTGTTGTCCATGAAAACATGGGGAGAGTCGAGCGTGATGTTGAGATTCCAGTGAATTTGGGATGGCACTAATACCCATTTGTTGTCGTTGAAGATGAGAGTGTAGTGTGTGTTTCTGGAGATGACCGTGGTCTCGACGTCGTCAAGGTGGAACAGCCTGACGCGCAAGGCTGGGGTTATCGTCCATTCGTCGGATCAGGTCGTATTGAGTGTTGTTGACCGCTCCTTCGTTATTGCCACCACCACCAGTAGAGGGCAGCAGTTCGGCGCGTTTGTAAATGCTGTATTTCAGTTGCAAGGTGAACAGTTTGCCGTCGACTCCGGGTTCGTCGAATCCATGCGTGTGCCCGAGGTCGGAGATTGCTATGTTGGCGCATTTTCTAACGCGTGTTCCTGGACCATGAGACTCCGTCATTGCCGTATGTGCAGCTTCGGGCTGAGATACCCTATACTTACGGGATCGTGTTTAACGTCTTAAACCGATATTTACAATTCCGTGATGTTTCCTCGGATTAATTTCTTATACTGCAGTGACGAAAATGATTCGGTTCTGCAGTCGTTGTACTTTTCCGATTTCACTTGCACGGCTCTCAGCAGTGTGGAAGGTCGTTCAACTTGAACGTTGTTTGTCGTGCTCAGCTGATTGAGATGAATGCACTCTTCACGATACGGAACAAGATTGAGTAAATTCGTGCCGGTCACGGTGGTTTCCGGTGGTATGTCGTTCGAAATAAACCCGAGCCTTTTAGCCAACGACAGACTGTGTCTCAAGACTAACATGACCGTGCCATTCGAGTCGTTCATTTTGAGTTCGGCTCCCACGGGTTTGAAGATTTCTTCGTTGAGCGAGCACAGGCTGTATTAGCCGTCCGTTATTCGGTTACGGGTGTTATTGAGGAACAGCCTGTTGTTTTTGCCGTTGATGTTGGTCCATCGCGGGTAGTAGGTGATATCGCAGAGCGCGTCTTCGAGCTGACCGGACGTGTTATCGATCGAGTGCAGCAGTTGAACGGACTCGCCGCTTGTTATTCCCGGAAGCATCACGTACATATTGAAAAGTAGATATGTATACTAAAATATAACAATTCAAATATGTACAAACCGGGAGTGTTTTATTCTAAAAGTGATAATATAAGTGCTTTCTATCTCACGCAACCGAGTATTGTGGTCGATGCAAAGGATGGTTTACATTTCATGGTTTGGTTAAAAAATTATCGGTTTTCGGTCATGAATGTGAAAACGGTAAATGCTTGGTTCCACAACCCGATGTAGTTCTGGCAGAATCAAATCAATTTCGCTGTGTGGTGCGCGACGACCGGGTGCGGCGTGATGTTGAATAACACTCGTCGTGATGCGCTGAGTCGGTCTGTGTTCTATTTTCACGTGTACTACCAGATCATATGTATCCTGAAAGAAATCAGTGCCCCGATTCCGCAGGACAAAGCGTGGAATGCCGTAAACAATCCATACGATCGACGTGAGTACAAACGTGTTTGCAGCGAATTCGAACTAGATCCGAAGACGGTCGAGCGGCGTTTGCCGGAACCGAACCACGGTTTGGGCATTCCCATCGTTCACAACATGCCTCTCGTGGAAGCCAGCAAACAGCTGGTGAAAGACTGGGGTTACAAGTCGTATCATTACGTCAAGACGAACGAGTTGAAAGACGATTACATGGCTTTCGACGACAATATGGATTATCGCGTTTGGACCCATGGATGATTGGAAAATGTTCATGCTGGACACTTCGAAAGGGTTTACTCGTGCCAGTGTCGTCAGATTGAACGATTCCATTCAAACGTACGTGTGGGCCGCGCTGGGCGCTCAGACAAAAACGCGTTCCTGCATCGTGGGTCATGAAGGGACGGCTTACAACGCGCAGAAACAGTTCATGGCTAACGTCGAGGATGCCATTGCTAGACCGGTCGATCTACCGAGTGCCATCGACGGCTATCAATACGCGCTGGAATATGCCCGGTCGAAAGTCAACTATGTGTTTGGCACGAGACTGTACATGGCTCCGAGCGACATGTGACTGAGGGTGAACAGAGTGGTGGGCTACAACAATGAAATCGTCATCGCGACCGCTGATCGCGATGAACCAGGACGTCAATAACGAGTCGAGTACGAAGTACGAAACAGGCATCGTGGCACCGACACAGGAAGAAGTAGCACCACGCCAACAACAGCAGCAGCTGCCCCCGCACGTGCAGGCAAACAATCAGCGATCGCAACATCGATTGCAAAACGGCGCTGGTGGTCGCACACAATACTTCGCACACCAACAAACTACTAGAGATTTTGACTCGCAGACGAACATAGCGATGAAAATCCTATTAGAGATTTGACTTCACACCTGACTATAGCGAACAACCTATTAGAGATTTGACTTCGCATCTGAATATAATTATTTTTCATTTAGAAAAAGGTTTTCACACATTGATACAGCAACGATGATTACCGTTCGAGAACTGAAAAGGATTGCCAAAAACAAGTGGAGTGATCGGTTACTCCCGTTTGAGGAAACCTCTGCTGCTGAGATTGCTCGGCATGAAAGATGAACAACGACAACCCACGGTGAAACAGCTCAAACTCCGAGCGAAGGAACGTGGGCTCAGAGATTATTTGCGCATGAGGAAAGCCAAGCTCGTCGAACTGCTGGAGGAACACAAACCCGTTGAACTACAGTCGTGCGGACGAAGCACTCCGTAGGTGAGTATCTGAGAGGCTGGAGGCTGGAGGTCGACAAAAACATGGACGTCAACGACATCAAACCCCTGATCGCCAACAAAGTCGGCGAGGAACTGAACGATCTTGGAAGCCTCAAATTTCCACTCACGGTGAGAATGTCGCTGGACAAATAGCAGACGGATGGCACCACTGAGCACGCCCAGCCTTACCTTCAGAGGCAAGCAAGAAGTCGCGACTCAGCCCAAGTCCGTCGACTTGTCCATCAACACCTCGTTTGCAAAAATACGAGAATCCCTGGAATGCTACACGCACATGGGCTCGGGCTGGGTCGTGGACACAATTGACACGGTCTACCTGGACATAGCGAACTATGTGCCTTTCAAAGGAGGGTCGTACCTAGATTTGCCACCATACTACAAGAAAAAGCAAGCCATGGTCAACGTCAAAAACAAAGGCGATGATTGCATGAGGGTTGCGATGAGATCCCCGAAGTTTCCGGGCAAAGCACATTCAGACATACTTTTGAGCTATCCCGAAGAGGATGGGATCGACTGGGACAGCATAGACGAACCCAACCCCATCTCACAGGTCACCAAAATCGAAAAACAGAACGACGACATAGCCATCAATATATTCGGACACGAAGGGAATAAAACGATCGTGCACAGGATCAGCTCCCTCACAAACGAACACCGTAAGACGATCAATATATTCATGTTCCAGCAAGGCGACAAGTATCACTACACGTGGATAAAATATTTCAACAGACTGTTGTACGATCAATCGAAGCATAAGGAAAAGAAACACTTCTGCGAAAGGTGACTGCTCGGCTTCACGCGAGCCGACCTGCTGGATTGCCGAGATGTGGGAGAGATGGCCATCCGAATAGACATGCCCTACGAAAAGAAAAACACGCTAAAACACAAGAACACAAAGCCTGCGGGTTCAGTTACGTGGTCGTTTGATTTGACGGGAAAACGAACGCTCCCGTGGTCTACCGAGGTCCCGTCGCGGCCGAACGGTTTCTCACGTTTTTGCAAAACGAAGAGAAAATCATCAGGAAACAGTTGTACACAATCGTCCCCATGCGCATGATCCAAGACGACTAGCGAACTCATAAGAAAGCTAAGAATTGCCACATGTGCGACGGGGATGTCATGAGAGATCACTGTCACATCACCGGCAAGTACAGAGGTGCGGCTCACAATGTGTGCAACTTGAAGCTCAAAATCAATCCCAAGACCATCAAAATCCCCGTCGTGTTTCACAATCTTTGCGGTTACGATTCTCACCTGATCATGCAGGCCATCGCGAAGGTTGACGGCAACATAACATACATCTCCAACAACATGGAAAAATACATATCGTTCTCGTTAGACGGTCTGAGATTTGTCAATAGCGTTCAGTTCCTGCTGTCGCCTCTAGACAGTCTAGTGAACGCCAATGACCCGGACGACTTCGACATCACCAATAAATACACCGACACCGAGACTCGACCCCTGCTGCTGAGGAAGGGCGTCTACCCCTACGAGTGCATGGACGATTGGTCCAAGTTCGACGAGATGCGATTACCTCCCAACGACCGCTTTTACACCAACTTGACCGACTCAGCCATCACCCCGGACAATTACGCGCATGCAACTAACGTGTGGGACAAACTGGCTGCAAGAATTTGGGCGATTACCACGACCTGTACTTGCTGGTGCTGGTGCTGACAGACGTGTTTGAGATATTCAGAAGAACGTGCTCGAAACAGTACGGCCTGGATCACGCGTGGTATTTCTCATCCCCCGGTCTCTCTTGGGACGCCTTGTTGAAAAAGACCGGCATGGAGCTGAAACTACTGACGGATTATGACATGCACCTCTTCGTGGAGAAAGGCTGCGAGGTGGGATTTCCATGGCCTCCAAACGATACGCCAAAGCCAACAACAAGTACGTTCCCGGTCACAATCCCGGCAAACCGACCAAACACATACTCTATCTCGACGCCAACAACCTGTACGGCTGGGCCATGAGTCAGTATCTCCCCACCGGGGATTCGAATGGGTCTCCTCACCCGAGATGATTGACATGAATAGCATCGTGCCGGATTCGAACAAAGGCTCGGGTGCGAAGTGGACTTGGGCTATCCCGCAGAACTACACGAATCGCACAACAGCTATCCGCTAGCTCCCGAACTTTTGATGGTGAACCCGGACTGGATGTCTGAATATCAACAAAACTTGCTCGGAGACAATAAGCTGGCTAACGTTGAAAAACTGATGCCAAACTTGATGAACAAGTCAAAATATGTCATTCACTATCGCGATCTGCAGCTGTACTTGCTGCTGGGAATGAAACTCACAAACATACACAGGGCGCTCCATTTCGATCAAAGGCCATGGATGGATCCGTACATCAGAATGAACATGGATTTACGAAAGCTAGGCACCAGAGATTTCGAGAAAAACTTGTACAAGCTCATGAACAACTCGGGAAGAAAAACTCAGGAAACTTATAGCCAGCCCGCCGTTCAACCGAAGCAAGATATTCAACGACGACTTGGCAGCGCTGTACATGAACAAAAGCCACATCAAATTCAACCAGCCTGTTTATGTGGGGATGAGCATCCTCGACTTATCCAAACACTTGATGTAGGATTTCTATCACAACGAGCTGAAGAAACAGTATGGCGACAGGTGCAAAGTGCTGTACATGGACACAGATTCCCTGCTGATGGAAATTCACACCGAGGACGTGTACGAGGACATAAATAACGGAGTGACTGAGTCACCACTTACGCGTACAGGCACAAACGCGTATCGAATAATTGAATACTTACGCACATATGCGTACATATATCATGGAGAAAATTTATTACAGCCCGCGAGGATACTGGAAAGGCGCGGATGCCATCCCGAAACTCGCCAAAGTCGCATGAGTCTCGGAAGAGAAAGCCAAAGCCTGGCTTAAAAAACAAGCCATCTGGCAAGTCTACATGCCGACGCCTCGGTACAGCCAGAGAAGAAAATTCGACATCTGTCGAATCGTCGTCGGCAGCAGCATGTCGCGATAAAACAGAGAAAACATTACCGGACCAGGTCAGCGTTAGGTACTTATACCAGCTGGGAGAATACGAGGGAGACAGCAGAAAACGCACCACCGGTCAGATATGGTCCATGAAAACGTACAATGTAGACCTTGTCGACATCAAAGACGGCGAACCGAACTTGTACTACTTGAAAGACGGACCGCCGAGAGCATTCCTCCGAGAGGAGTTGATGATCCTACCTCACGACACAGTCCCTTACACATCACCCCCCGTTTGATGAGAGTTTCTCGTCATGATTTTTATCGTTCTTGCATGCCTATTTTTCTGCTTAATGCAGCCAGCCAGCCAGCCAGCCAGCCAGCCAGCCAGCCAGCCACCCAGCCAGCCACCCGTACACCAAGCCGAGAGAGACACATGCACACGCACTGCGACTCGTCCGCCCACAGCGCTCGGAGGAGCAACCACCCCTGAGGCGACCCAAGCCTTTTTCCCGACCGACCCCATCCTCACTTAAAAGTCAATATTTCAGAAACTATACCGCCGTGATATGGCTGGAATATTGCTAAAAGCGGCGTAAAACCAAACTCAGTCAGTCAGAAAGTATTAAACCAATTTTCATCAAATTTTGCATGCACCTCAGTAGTAGTAAACGAAATGGGGCTACGGGATTAGGGACTCCTAAAGGGCTCAATTTTTAAATTGAGCCCTTGGGGGGAACCTGGTCCCATAGCCCCATTGTGTATACTACTCAGAGACACATCTGAGGGACACATCTCAGGAACATCTCAGGAACCATCTCAGAGACACATCACAGGGACACATGTCAGGAACACATCTCAGGAACCATCTCAGGGACACATCTCAGAGACACATCTCAGGAACATCTCAGGGACACATGTCAGGAACACATCTCAGGAACCATCTCAGGAACCATCTCAGAGACACATCTCAGGGACACATGTCAGGAACATCTCGGGGACACATCTCAGGGACACATGTCAGGAACACATCTCAGGGACACATCTCAGAGACACATCTCAGAGACACATCTCAGAGACACATCTCAGACACACCTCTTGGGGATACATCTCAGACACATCTCAGAGGCCTCTTGGGGATACATCTCAGGGACATATCTCAGGGACACATGTCAGGGACACATGTCACGAACACATCTCAGAGACACCTCTTGGAGATACATCTCAGGGACACATCTTGGGGATACATCTCAGGAACATATCTCAGGGACACATGTCAGGAACACATCTCAGAGACACCTCTTGGGGATACATCTCAGGGACATATCTCAGGGACACATGTCAGGGACACATCTCAGGAACACATCTCAGGGACACATGTTAGGAACACATCTCAGAGACACCTCTTTGGGATACATCTTAGGGACACATCTCAGGAACATATCTCAGGGACAAATTTGAGGGACACATGTCAGGGACACATCTCAGGGATAAGTCTCAAGCTTCCATTTTGACATGTTGAGGATATTGATTGTTCTGTGTCATCAGTGAATGGATAAAATGTGTGCAGTATGATTGCCATAAAGACGCCTAACAACTGATCATGTAATCAAATAGCTGAACATATTTCAAACAATTATGCTGTTGGAGTTCATAACTATGCTGTAGCCAGTCCCATTTGAAATTTGATGCTATGACAGAATGTTGTTTACCGAGATATAAAGTTTGTTGTTTGACAAATCATCATGTGCATGTTTGTATCCAATGCACAGCAACAACAATGATGCACAACCAAAAACAGCCACCAAAGTGCTGTACATGGAACAGGAGGCCAACTGACTTGATGAAAGTTTACAATTATTACAAAGCACAATTTTGTAAATGTAGACCATTTTAACATATGTTATATTTGGGATTACACATTCTTAGTAAAGTACAGATTCTAGTACTTTTATGGGGGGGGGGGGGGTTGGGTTTGAGTCCCATCCGGGATTCGAACCCACACCCTCAGAGTCAGGCACCTAATCGCCAGCACACAAAGTCAGACGCCTAGACCGCTCAGCCACCGTGACTTCCACAAAAATGGAAGTCGGACAACTGGTAGTCTAGACCGCGGACTTTGTGTACCCCTCTGATAAGCAGGGCCCAGATAATTTTTCATGATCAGGAGTACGTACTCCTTATTTTTTCAATATAGGAGTACTGGAAAACAATAAAAGTACATGTAGAGTACTGAATGGAATTTAATGGAGTATCAGTAATCTTGTGTTTTGTTTCATATATGCACCACAATATGTCTACTCTTGTGTAAACAGGTCAATAAACATTGAAACAATACTTTTTCAGATAAATAAGTCTGTAAATGATTCTAAGACCGTACACCATTGCTGTGGTGCGTCGCTCATGCTTTGCGTAGTATCTGCTACGTTTTCTAAATTATTTCCTACCGTATCGTGCTTATTTTATATCCGTACATATGCCGATACGGCCCTTATCTGGAGCCCTGGATAAGTGTTAATTGGCACGGCTCCCATGGACAAAAGCTATGAAATACACAATGCCATTTAGGAAGTGGTCAAATGTAACATATGTTATATTTGGGATTACACTTTCTTAGTAAAGCACAGATTCTACTACTTTTGTTGGGTTGAGTCCTATCCGGGATTCGAATGACAGTAATATTCATCTGACTGTAACAATGTAACAACAATGACAATAATATTCATCTGACTGTAACAATGTAACAACAATGACAATAATATTCATCTGACTGTAACAATGTAACAACAATGACAATAATATTCATCTGACTGTAACAATGTAACAACAATGACAGTAATATTCATCTGACTGTAACAATGTTCTGGTTTCCAACATACGCTACAGTTTGGCATGAAATGCATGTGGACCCGTTTTTTTGTAAATATCTCTTCATCCAATGACCCAATCGATCTCAAACTGTGCAAGTGGATGTTTTGTCAGACAACCTAATCACATTGTAAATCACCGATTTTATGCATTTGTATTAAAGAAACTGCCTATGTAACTATCAACAAAATAAACAGCAGAACGCAGACGACTTGCAGAGGGAGGGAGCTAATGACCTGTAACAGATAATACCAAGAGCCCGGAAATGCCATCGTTCAGTAACATAGTACATGGAGTATATAATGCATAATGTTGAAAAACAAGTTGACATCTTCATTCGATTATCAGGCAATTCATAAGAAATATGGCAAGGTTGCAAGGTTTCTAAAACACATTTTACATAGTTTTGGCCATATCTGAAAGTACAGTGAGCACAGGGATACTGTCATTCAATAACATGGTACAGTTTTGGCCAAGTCTGATAAATGACAATGACAATGTTACCATCAGTAACAAGAACATTCACCATCTCAGTGTGACAATGTTACCATCAGTAACAAGAACATTCACCATCTCAGTGTGACAGTGTTACCGTCAGTAACAAGAACATTCACTATCTCAGTATGACAGTGTTACCATCAGTCCCAAGAACATTCTCCATCTCAGTGTGACAGTGTTACCATCAGTCCCAAGATCATTCACCATCTCAGTGTGACAATGTTACCGTCAGCAATGAGAACCTTCTCCATCTCAGCGTGACAGTGTTACCATCAGTAACAAGAACATTCTCCATCTCAGCGTGACAGTGTTACCATCAGTCACAAGAACATTCACCATCTCAGTGTGACAGTGTTACCATCAGTAACAAGAACTTTCACCATCTCAGTATGACAGTGTTACCATCAGTAACAAGAACATTCACCATCTCAGTGTGACAATGTTACCATCAGTCACAAGAACATTCACCATCTCAGTATGACAGTGTTACCATCAGTCACAAGAACATTCTCCATCTCAGTGTGACAGTGTTACTATCAGTAACAAGAACATTCACCATCTCAGTATGACAGTGTTACCATCAGTAACAAGAACATTCACCATCTCAGTATGACAGTGTTACCATCAGTAACAAGAACATTCTCCATCTCAGTGTGACAGTGTTACCATCAGTCACAAGAACATTCACCATCTCAGTGTGACAGTGTTACCATCAGTCACAAGAACATTCACCATCTCAGTGTGACAGTGTTACTATCAGTAACAAGAACATTCACCATCTCAGTATGACAGTGTTACCATCAGTAACAAGAACATTCACCATCTCAGTGTGACAGTGTTACCGTCAGCAATGAGAACCTTCTCCATCTCAGCGTGACAGTGTTACCATCAGTAACAAGAACCTTCTCCATCTCAGCGTGACAGTGTTACCGTCAGCAATGAGAACCTTTTCCATCTCAGCGTGACAGTGTTACCATCAGTAACAAGAACATTCACCATCTCAGTGTGACAATGTTACCATCAGTAACAAGAACATTCTCCATCTCAGTAGTATGACAGTGTTACCATCAGTAACAAGAACATTCTCCATCTCAGTGTGACAATGTTACCATCAGTAACAAGAACATTCTCCATCTCAGTGTGACAGTGTTACCATCAGTAACAAGAACATTCACCATCTCTGTGTGACAGTGTTACCATCGGTAACAAGAACATTCTCCATCTCTGTGACAGTGTGACCAGTGGTATTTACCATCGGTAACAAGAACATTCACCATCTTTTGTGTGACAGTGTTACCATCAGTAACAAGAACATTCACCATCTCAGTGTGACAGTGTTACCATCAGTAACAAGAACATTCACCATCTCAGTGTGACAGTGTTACCATCAGTAACAAGAACATTCACCATCTCAGTGTGACAGTGTTACCATCAGTAACAAGAACATTCTCCATCTCAGTGTGACAATGTTACCATCAGTAACAAGAACATTCTCCATCTCAGCGTGACAGTGTTACCATCGGTAACAAGAACATTCACCATCTCAGTGTGACAGTGACAGTGTACCATCAGTAACAAGAACATTCACCATCTCAGTGTGACAGTGTTACCATCAGTAACAAGAACATTCTCCATCTCAGCGTGACAGTGTTACCATCGGTAACAAGAACATTCACCATCTCAGTGTGACAGTGTTACCATCAGTAACAAGAACATTCACCATCTCAGTAGTATGACAGTGTTACCATCAGTAACAAGAACATTCACCATCTCAGTGTGACAAGTGTTACCATCAGTAACAAGAACATTCACCATCTCAGTGTGACAGTGTTACCATCAGTAACAAGAACATTCACCATCTCAGTGTGACAGTGTTACCATCAGTAACAAGAACATTCACCATCTCAGTGTGACAGTGTTACCATCAGTAACAAGAACATTCACCATCTCTGTGTGACAGTGTTACCATCAGTAACAAGAACATTCTCCATCTCAGTAGTATGACAATGTTACCATCAGTAACAAGAACATTCTCCATCTCAGTGTGACAATGTTACCATCAGTAACAAGAACATTCTCCATCTCAGCGTGACAGTGTTACCATCGGTAACAAGAACATTCACCATCTCAGTGTGACAGTGTTACCATCAGTAACAAGAACATTCACCATCTCTGTGTGACAGTGTTACCATCAGTAACAAGAACATTCTCCATCTCAGCGTGACAGTGTTACCATCGGTAACAAGAACATTCACCATCTCAGTGTGACAGTGTTACCATCAGTAACAAGAACATTCACCATCTCAGTGTGACAGTGTTACCATCAGTAACAAGAACATTCTCCATCTCAGTAGTATGACAATGTTACCATCAGTAACAAGAACATTCTCCATCTCAGTGTGACAATGTTACCATCAGTAACAAGAACATTCTCCATCTCTGTGTGACAGTGTTACCATCAGTAACAAGAACATTCTCCATCTCAGTGTGACAATGTTACCATCAGTAACAAGAACATTCTCCATCTCTGTGTGACAGTGTTACCATCAGTAACAAGAACATTCTCCATCTTAGCGTGACAGTGTTACCATCGGTAACAAGAACATTCACCATCTCAGTGTGACAGTGTTACCATCAGTAACAAGAACATTCACCATCTCAGTATGACAGTGTTACCATCAGTAACAAGAACATTCACCATCTCAGTGTGACAGTGTTACCATCAGTAACAAGAACATTCTCCATCTCAGTAATATGACAATGTTACCATCAGTAACAAGAACATTCACCATCTCAGTGTGACAGTGTTACCATCAGTAACAAGAACATTCACCATCTCAGTATGACAGTGTTACCATCGGTAACAAGAACATTCACCATCTCTGTGTGACAGTGTTACCATCAGTAACAAGAACATTCACCATCTCAGTGTGACAGTGTTACCATCAGTAACAAGAACATTCTCCATCTCAGTGTGACAGTGTTACCATCAGTAACAAGAACATTCACCATCTCAGGTGTGACAGTGTTACCATCAGTAACAAGAACATTCACCATCTCAGTGTGACAGTGTTACCATCAGTAACAAGAACATTCACCATCTCAGTGTGACAGTGTTACCATCAGTAACAAGAACATTCACCATCTCAGTGTGACAGTGTTACCATCAGTAACAAGAACATTCACCATCTCGGTGTGACAGTGTTACCATCAGTAACAAGAACATTCACCATCTCAGTGTGATGTGTTACCATCAGTAACAAGAACATTCACCATCTCAGTGTGACAGTGTTACCATCAGTAACAAGAACATTCACCATCTCTGTGTGACAGTGTTACCATCAGTAACAAGAACATTCTCCATCTCAGTAGTATGACAATGTTACCATCAGTAACAAGAACATTCTCCATCTCAGCGTGACAATGTTACCATCAGTAACAAGAACATTCTCCATCTCTGTGTGACAGTGTTACCATCAGTAACAAGAACATTCTCCATCTCAGTGTGACAATGTTACCATCAGTAACAAGAACATTCTCCATCTCTGTGTGACAGTGTTACCATCAGTAACAAGAACATTCTCCATCTTAGCGTGACAGTGTTACCATCGGTAACAAGAACATTCACCATCTCAGTGTGACAGTGTTACCATCAGTAACAAGAACATTCACCATCTCAGTGTGACAGTGTTACCATCAGTAACAAGAACATTCACCATCTCAGTGTGACAGTGTTACCATCAGTAACAAGAACATTCTCCATCTCAGTAGTATGACAATGTTACCATCAGTAACAAGAACATTCACCATCTCAGTGTGACAGTGTTACCATCAGTAACAAGAACATTCACCATCTCAGTATGACAGTGTTACCATCGGTAACAAGAACATTCACCATCTCTGTGTGACAGTGTTACCATCAGTAACAAGAACATTCACCATCTCAGTGTGACAGTGTTACCATCAGTAACAAGAACATTCACCATCTCAGTGTGACAGTGTTACCATCAGTAACAAGAACATTCACCATCTCAGTGTGACAGTGTTACCATCAGTAACAAGAACATTCACCATCTCAGTGTGACAGTGTTACCATCAGTAACAAGAACATTCACCATCTCAGTGTGACAGTGTTACCATCAGTAACAAGAACATTCACCATCTCAGTGTGACAGTGTTACCATCAGTAACAAGAACATTCACCATCTCAGTGTGACAGTGTTACCATCAGTAACAAGAACATTCACCATCTCAGTGTGACAGTGTTACCATCAGTAACAAGAACATTCACCATCTCAGTGTGACAGTGTTACCATCAGTAACAAGAACATTCACCATCTCAGTGTGACAGTGTTACCATCAGTAACAAGAACATTCACCATCTCAGTGTGACAGTGTTACCATCAGTAACAAGAACATTCTCCATCTCAGCGTGACAGTGTTACCATCAGTAACAAGAACATTCACCATCTCAGTGTGACAGTGTTACCATCAGTAACAAGAACATTCTCCATCTCAGTGTGACAGTGTTACCATCAGTAACAAGAACATTCACCATCTCAGTGTGACAGTGTTACCATCAGTAACAAGAACATTCACCATCTCAGTGTGACAGTGTTACCATCAGTAACAAGAACATTCACCATCTCAGTGTGACAGTGTTACCATCAGTAACAAGAACATTCACCATCTCAGTGTGACAGTGTTACCATCAGTAACAAGAACATTCACCATCTCAGTGTGACAGTGTTACCATCAGTAACAAGAACATTCACCATCTCAGTGTGACAGTGTTACCATCAGTAACAAGAACATTCACCATCTCAGTGTGACAGTGTTACCATCAGTAACAAGAACATTCACCATCTCTGTGTGACAGTGTTACCATCAGTCACAAGAACATTCACCATCTCAGTGTGACAGTGTTACCATCAGTAACAAGAACATTCACCATCTCAGTGTGACAGTGTTACCATCAGTAACAAGTACATTCTCCATCTCAGTGTGACAATGTTACCATCAGTAACAAGAACATTCACCATCTCAGTGTGACAGTGTTACCATCAGTAACAAGAACATTCACCATCTCAGTGTGACAGTGTTACCATCAGTAACAAGAACATTCACCATCTCTGTGTGACAGTGTTACCATCAGTAACAAGAACATTCTCCATCTCAGCGTGACAGAGTTACCATCGGTAACAAGAACATTCACCATCTCAGTGTGACAGTGTTACCATCAGTAACAAGAACATTCACCATCTCTGTGTGACAGTGTTACCATCAGTAACAAGAACATTCTCCATCTCAGTAGTATGACAATGTTACCATCAGTAACAAGAACATTCTCCATCTCAGCGTGACAATGTTACCATCAGTAACAAGAACATTCTCCATCTCTGTGTGACAGTGTTACCATCAGTAACAAGAACATTCTCCATCTCAGTGTGACAATGTTACCATCAGTAACAAGAACATTCTCCATCTCTGTGTGACAGTGTTACCATCAGTAACAAGAACATTCTCCATCTTAGCGTGACAGTGTTACCATCAGTAACAAGAACATTCACCATCTCAGTGTGACAGTGTTACCATCAGTAACAAGAACATTCACCATCTCAGTATGACAGTGTTACCATCAGTAACAAGAACATTCTCCATCTCAGTGTGACAGTGTTACCATCAGTAACAAGAACATTCTCCATCTCAGTGTGACAGTGTTACCATCAGTAACAAGAACATTCACCATCTCAGTGTGACAGTGTTACCATCAGTAACAAGAACCTTCACCATCTCAGTAGTATGACAATGTTACCATCAGTAACAAGAACATTCACCATCTCAGTGTGACAGTGTTACCATCAGTAACAAGAACATTCACCATCTCAGTGTGACAGTGTTACCATCAGTAACAAGAACATTCACCATCTCAGTGTGACAATGTTACCATCAGTAACAAGAACATTCACCATCTCAGTATGACAGTGTTACCATCAGTAACAAGAACATTCACCATCTCAGCGTGACAGTGTTACCATCGGTAACAAGAACATTCACCATCTCAGTATGACAATGTTACCATCAGTAACAAGAACATTCACCATCTCAGCGTGACAGTGTTACCATCGGTAACAAGAACATTCACCATCTCAGTGTGACAATGTTACCATCAGTAACAAGAACATTCACCATCTCAGTGTGACAGTGTTACCATCAGTAACAAGAACATTCACCATCTCAGTGTGACAGTGTTACCATCAGTAACAAGAACATTCACCATCTCAGTGTGACAGTGTTACCATCAGTAACAAGAACATTCACCATCTCAGTAGTATGACAGTGTTACCATCAGTAACAAGAACATTCTCCATCTCAGTGTGACAATGTTACCATCAGTAACAAGAACATTCACCATCTCTGTGTGACAGTGTTACCATCAGTAACAAGAACATTCACCATCTCAGTGTGACAGTGTTACCATCAGTAACAAGAACATTCTCCATCTCAGTGTGACAATGTTACCATCAGTAACAAGAACATTCACCATCTCTGTGTGACAGTGTTACCATCAGTAACAAGAACATTCACCATCTTAGTGTGACAGTGTTACCATCAGTAACAAGAACATTCACCATCTCAGTGTGACAGTGTTACCATCAGTAACAAGAACATTCACCATCTCAGTATGACAGTGTTACCATCAGTAACAAGAACATTCTCCATCTCAGTAGTATGACAGTGTTACCATCAGTAACAAGAACATTCTCCATCTCAGTGTGACAGTGTTACCATCAGTAACAAGAACATTCACCATCTCAGTGTGACAGTGTTACCATCAGTAACAAGAACCTTCACCATCTCAGTAATATGACAATGTTACCATCAGTAACAAGAACATTCACCATCTCAGTGTGACAATATTACCATCAGTAACAAGAACTTTCACCATCTCTGTGTGACAGTGTTACCATCAGTAACAAGAACATTCACCATCTCAGTGTGACAATGTTACCATCAGTAACAAGAACATTCACCATCTCAGTATGACAGTGTTACCATCAGTAACAAGAACATTCACCATCTCAGCGTGACAGTGTTACCATCAGTAACAAGAACATTCACCATCTCAGTATGACAATGTTACCATCAGTAACAAGAACATTCACCATCTCAGCGTGACAGTGTTACCATCGGTAACAAGAACATTCACCATCTCAGCGTGACAATGTTACCATCAGTAACAAGAACATTCACCATCTCAGTATGACAATGTTACCATCAGTAACAAGAACATTCACCATCTCAGCGTGACAGTGTTACCATCAGTAACAAGAACATTCACCATCTCTGTGTGACAGTGTTACCATCAGTAACAAGAACATTCACCATCTCAGTAGTATGACAGTGTTACCATCAGTAACAAGAACATTCTCCATCTCAGTGTGACAATGTTACCATCAGTAACAAGAACATTGACCATCTCTGTGTGACAGTGTTACCATCAGTAACAAGAACATTCACCATCTCTGTGTGACAGTGTTACCATCAGTAACAAGAACATTCACCATCTCAGTGTGACAATGTTACCATCAGTAACAAGAACATTCACCATCTCTGTGTGACAGTGTTACCATCAGTAACAAGAACATTCACCATCTCTGTGTGACAATGTTACCATCAGTAACAAGAACATTCACCATCGCAGTGTGACAATGTTACCATCAGTAACAAGAACATTCACCATCTCAGCGTGACAGTGTTACCATCGGTAACAAGAACATTCTCCATCTCAGTGTGACAATGTTACCATCAGTAACAAGAACATTCACCATCTCAGCGTGACAGTGTTACCATCAGTAACAAGAACATTCACCATCTCAGCGTGACAGTGTTACCATCAGTAACAAGAACATTCACCATCTCAGCGTGAGAGTGTTACCATCGGTAACAAGAACATTCACCATCTCAGCGTGACAATGATGAGGAGATCACTATTTGCAGCTGTTTTTGTTCCGAATTACAAAAGCAACAAAAGATTCGAACATATAACTGAGCAGGTGATAACGTGACGACTGAAGATATCATTAGGAAGCTCAGTTCATGAGGTATGCGCCAAAATCTTCCATTGAATACATATTCATTGTCATGGAAACCAGAAAAGATTGGCAAAAAAGTCCTAAATTCAATTACCTGCATAAAAATATACATGGAGCAGTGTTTTGCTTAGAAGAATAGAATCAGAAAGTTTCATGTGCTGTCAGAAGCCTAGTCAGATGTGACAAACATATTATAACATCTGTTGCCATGGAAACATGTACATTGACAAGGGTACAGAAGGGTGGCCATGTTACCACATACAACACCAGTATTGGTCGCTGGTCACCGTGTTGGAACGTCAGTATATTCATCCAACACTAGCTGCAACCAACTCCATCACTGTGTCCAGTGAAAGGTAATTACATTGTGTCTGTCATCCTGTGGGGCTAATTACCTCACCTCCGCTGCCAGCTGCCATGTTCTCTGCTTCAGTAGAATGAATAAAACAAACGTAGTGGCT
The DNA here is from genome assembly GCF_003918875.1 of Haliotis rubra. Classification (NCBI taxonomy): domain Eukaryota; kingdom Metazoa; phylum Mollusca; class Gastropoda; order Lepetellida; family Haliotidae; genus Haliotis; species Haliotis rubra. The sequence goes on from NW_025767565.1 coordinate 116,865, forward strand.
TCCGTTTGAATAATCCTACATTTTGATGTGTGCAAAGGAATATTTGAAAACCAGGTTAACAACAGATCATCTGGTTGACAGAATCATGGTTCAACCAACACAGTCAACACACCTGGTTAACACAAGCTTGATTGAAAGATTTCATGTTGACCTTCATGAGATAATTAAATTAAATTATGAAGAAAAACTTAAGAAAATAAATGAATCTATGGTCAATTCAAACACTCACTCCAATAGGAATAATGTCATACTGAAATCCTTATTACTTTGAACACTTGATCATTATATTTTCATCTATTCCATCGCACCCTGACGATTTAATTAAGACATTCCAAAAAAGTGCTTTAGTTCTATATCAAAATCTAAACCGGATAAGATTAAGATGGAAACACTAACATGCATACAGGTACACATATTTTCCTTATGTAATATGTTGTTATGGGCTGGTGGCCTAAAGCGATAATAGATGATGATGATGATGATGATGATGATGATGATGATGATTGATGATGATGATGATGATCGATATGGCTATTGTGGAAATAGTATAGCAATTGTGAAAGACATCATTAATGCTCAGAAAATTTCATGGGTAAAAGATTTTATGCCAGCAATTGTTGATAACTAAATGTCAATCTATTATAGATTATGGTTCGCCAACCCTGAATAAATAAGAAATAATATTGTCGCTAACATAAGAAATACTTTTTGGAAACAAGTAGTCATCACATACAGCTGACATTTTAACCAACAGTACAAGTCATTGAACACATTCAGTATATACTGTATAACACTGTATGTAATAACATCACATACAGTCCGTTGGAGACAAAATGATACCGATCAATTGCAATCTAACACAAAAACAAATCGACATAAATGAATCAACACGGAGTGCAATAGAAACAACAGACTAAAAATTGCATCATTTTTGTCACAAAAATAAAGAAGTTGTTTAAGAAACAGTCATCATTATTTGTGCGTTTTCCCAGTTTGTTACAAGGGTGCAGTGGCAACAAAAGGAAAAGCGTGAAAAGCGCGAAATGTCCCCGTATAGCGGAGTGTAGAGATATATCCTAGTATACAGGAGTGTAGATATATATCCTCGTATAGCGGTGTGTAGAGATATATCCTCGTATACAGGAGTGTAGATATATATCCTAGTATAGCGGAGCGTAGAGATATATCCTAGCATAGCGGAGCGTAGAGATATGTAGACGAGTGCGTAGATCCTGTATAGAGGAGTGTAGAGATATGTCCCGTATAGCTGAGAGCTTAGAGATACATGTCCTATATAGCTGGAGTGTAGATATGTCCTGTATACGGAGGTCCCACATGAGTGTAGAGATATGTCCCTGTATGAGAGTAGAGATAAGAGATATGTCCCATGCTTGAGTGTAGAGATAGAGATATGTCCCTGCATAGAGATGGAGTGTAGAGATATGTCCCAGTATACAGTAGAGTGTAGAGATATGTCCCATAGCAGGAGAGTAGAGATATGTCCTGCATATATGAGTGTAGAGATATGTCCAGTTAATAGCTGAGCCGAGATATGTCCTGTATAGCCCGAGTGTAGAGATATGTCCTGTATAGCCGGAGTGTAGAGATATGTCCTGTATAGCAGAGTGTAGAGATATGTCCTGTATAGCCGGAGTGTAGAGATATGTCCCGTATAGTGTGAGTGTAGAGATATGTCCCTAGTAGAAACATGTCCCCGGAGTGTATGGAGTGAGATATGTCCCTGTATTATACAGGAGTGTAGAGATATGTCCTGGTATAGCTTGAGTGTAGAGACCATATGTCCTGTATAGCTGAGTGTAGAGATATGTCCTGTATAGCGGAGTGTAGAGATATGTACCTGTATAGCGGAGTGTAGAGATATGTCCTGTATAGCGGAGTGTAGAGATATGTCCTGTATAGCGGAGTGTAGAGATATGTCCTGTATAGCGGAGTGTAGAGATATGTCCTGTATAGCGGAGTGTAGAGATATGTCCTGTATAGCGGAGTGTGGACATGCCCAGCCGTAGAGATATGTCCTGTACAGCTGGGTGAGAGATATGTCCTGTATAGTGAGTGCAGAGATATGTCCCTGTATAGCAGAGGAGTGAGTGTAGAGATATGTCCATCTACCGACAGAGTGTACCGTAGAGGAGTGTAGAGAGTAGAGATATGTCCTGTATAGAGTAGGTAGAGATAGGTGGAGACGGCGTCCCGTGAGCAGGAGAGTAGAGATATAACCCCTGCATGGAAATGGAGGTAGAGATGTACCGTAGAGAGATGTCCTGTATAGCGGAGTGTAGAGATATGTCCCTGTATAGCTGAAGGGAGTGTAGAGATATGTACTGTATAAGCGGAGTGTAGAGATATGTCCTGTATAGGAGTGTAGAGATATGTCCTGTATAGCGGAGTGTAGAGATACCCTGTATAGCCGGAGTGTAGCGAGAGAGATATGTCCTGAGTGTAGAGATAAGGTGTAGAGATATGTCCTGTATAGCTGAGATAGAGGAGTGTAGAGATATGTCCTGTATAGCGGTGTAGAGATATGTCCTGTATATGTGCCTGGAGTGTAGAGATATGTCCTGTATAAGTAGGAGTGTAGAGATATGTCCTGTATAGTATAGGAGTGTAGAGATATGTCCTGTATAGCGGAGTGTGGAGATATGTCCTGTATAGCGGAGTGTAGAGATATGTCCCTGTATAGCGATAGATGTGACGTCAGTCAGCATTGTTGAGACCAGTGGAGCAGTAGGGTTGTCAGTACAGAGTGATGATGCACTCAGTGCTCACCCAGCTGTGTACTCATTGCTCATTGATAGAAGAAGAGGGCAAAGGGTACATCCTATAACATTACCATGGCAACAACAGGAAAGGTTGTAGTGCCAGTGAAGCAGGACTGGTTATTCCAAGACAGATCAAACTGGTACCATCACCAGGTGTGTGTGTGAGGAGCACATCACACTGTTGGCACACACTAGCCCCACCTCACACGGCGACCCTCTGTCCCCAAGGAAGAAAGCTTTTGATGTGCTGAATACAAATTAATATAATGCCATGGCTTTCATGGTAAATTGATTCTTTAGAGTTATTCAGTGTATGTTGAGTTGAGTTGAGTTGAGTTGAGTTGAGTTGAGTTGAGTTGAGCTGAGCTGAGCTCAGAGCTGAGCTGAGCTGAGCTGAGCTGAGCTGAGTTGAGTTGAGTGAGTTGAGGTGAGGTGAGGTGTGAGGTGAGGTGAGGTGAGGTGAGGTGAGGTGAGGTGAGGTGAGGTGAGGTGAGGTGAGGTGAGGTGAGGTGAGGTGAGGTGAGGTGAGGAGAGGTGAGGTGAGGAGGAGGAGGTGAGGTGAGGGTAGAGTGAGGTGTGAGGTGAGGTGAGGTGAGGTGAGGTGAGGTGAGGTGAGGTGAGGTGAGGTGAGGTGAAATCGGTTTTTACGTTGTGCTTGAGAATATTTCGCTCATATGCCGACGTGCATGCATGTGTGTGTGTATGTGCAGCTGCTTGTACTAGCCCAGGCTTAAGCTGGTTTTATAGTGCTAGCCCACTGAGATACCACACCGCAGTGAGGCATGAATACCCCACTCAGACACATTATATTCACTCCGAGCCGACCAGTCCTTGTTGTACCGATTAATGCTGAGTGCCAGGCAGGGACCAACAAGTACCATATTTTAACGTCTTTTGGTATGACGCGGTCGGGGATTTGTAAAGGAAATAGTTGAATAAATTAGTTCTAGGTTAGATGATGGTGTGTTTCAGGGGAAGCATACAGCAGGATTCAGATACTGTAGATAATTAATACTGGTAGCTTAAGTACTGTCATGTCAGAAAGACAACTGTATCTCTTGCAAGAATACTGAGAAAAAAATGGCAACGAAAGTAAATACTCAAAAAAGATCTATTATTGTATTAGACAACTGTGACAGACACTCTAGAGAGATGGATCTGTAATCAGGTACCACATAACACAGATGGCTCCTATTAATATCTGGGTCAGACTCCTCTGCTAATTTGGACCACTGCTTCCCGTTACCTTGTGGAGCAGCTGTGTTGTGTTAAAATGCTTGAAGTGAATACAATATATCTGCTTGTAGTGAATACAATATATCTGCTTGTAGTGAATACAATATATCTGCTTGTAGTGAATACAATATATCTGCTTGTAGTGAATACAATATATCTGCTTGTAGTGAATACAATATATCTGCTTGTAGTGAATACAATATATCTGCTTGTAGTGAATACAATATATCTGCTTGTAGTGAATACAATATATCTGCTTGTAATGCCTGACAATATTGGACATAAAAACAGTACCGACATTACCATCAAAATGAGAGTTGAACAGATACACACAAAGGGAAACTTTGGAAATTGTAATCAGGAGACGTTATACATGTACTATATAGGGCTGGTGCATGTGGCAGGAATCTGTTCTGTAATCAGGAGACGTTATACATGTACTATATAGGGCTGGTGCATGTGGCAGGAATCTGTTCTGTAATCAGGAGACGTTATACATGTACTATACTGACACCTGTGATGTGCCCTCATACATCAGTGTTATCGAATGCTATATGACACCTGCGATGTGCCCTCATACATCAGTGTTATCGAATGTTGTATGACACCTGTGATGTGCCCTCATACATCAGTGTTATCGAATGCTATATGACACCTGCGATGTGCCCTCATACATCAGTGTTATCGAATGTTGTATGACACCTGTTATGTGCCCTCATACAGACATTAGTGTTATCTAATGCTATGACACCTGTGATGTGCCCTCATACATCAGTGTTATTGAATGTTGTATGACACCTGTGATGTGCCCTCATACATCAGTGTTATCGAATACTATGACACCTGTGATGTGCCCTCATACATCAGTGCTATCGAATGTTATATGACACCTGTTATGTGCCCTCATACAGACATCAGTGTTATCGAATGCTATGACACCTGTGATGTGCAATCATACATCAGTGTTATTGAATGTTGTATGACACCTGTGATGTGCCCTCATACATCAGTGTTATCGAATGCTATGACACCTGTTATGTACAATCATACATTAGTGTTATTGAATGTTGTATGACACCTGTGATGTGCCCTCATACATCAGTGTTATCGAATGCTATGACACCTGTTATGTACAATCATACATTAGTGTTATTGAATGTTGTATGACACCTGTGATGTGCCCTCATACAGACATCAGTGTTATCGAATGTTGTATGACACCTGTGATGTGCCCTCATACATCAGTGTTATCGAATACAATATGACACCTGTGATGTGCCCTCATACATCAGTGTTATCGAATGCTGTGTGACACCTGTGATGTGCCCACATACAGACGTCAGTGTTATCGAATGAGTATACATATCACTATATATATCACCTCCTTGTCACTATATATATCAACTCCATGCCACTATACATATCACCTCCATGACACAATTTTTTATCACCTCCATGTCATTATATATATCACCTCCATGCCGCCATATATATCACCTCCATGTCACTATACATATCACCTCCATGCCACTATATATATCACCTCCATGTCACTATATATATCACCTCCATGCCACTATATATATCACCTCCATGCCACTATATATATCACCTCCATGTCACTATACATATCACCTCCATGTCACTATATATATCACCTCCATGCCACTATATATATCACCTCCATGTCACTATATATATCACCTCCATGCCACTATATATATATCACCTCCATGTCACTATATATATCACCTCCATGTCACTATATATATCACCTCCATGCCACTATATATATATCACCTCCATGTCACTATATATATCACCTCCATGCCACTATATATATAATCTCCATGCCACTATATATATCACCTCCATGTCACTATATATATATCACCTCCATGTCACTATATATATCAACTCCATGCCACTATACATATCACCTCCATGCCACAATATATATCACCTCCATGTCATTATATATATCACCTCCATGTCACTATATATATATCACCTCCATGTCACTATATATATCACCTCCATGTCACTATATATATCACCTCCATGTCACTATATATATATCACCTCCATGTCACAATATATATATCACCTCCATATCACTATATATGTCACCTCCATGCCACTATATATATCAACTGCATGTCACTATACATATCACCTCCATGTAAATATATATATCACCTCCATGTAACTATATATATCACCTCCATGCCACTATATATATCACCTCCATGTCACTATATATATCACCTCCAAGGCACTATATATATATCACCTCCATGTCACTATATATATCACCTCCATGCCACTATATATATCAACTCCATGTCACTTATATATATCACCTCCATGTAAGTATATATATCACCTCCATGTCACTATATATATCACCTCCATGCCACTATATATATCAACTCCATGTCACTTATATATATCACCTCCATGTAAGTATATATATCACCTCCATGTAACTATATACATCAGCTGCATGACACAATATATATAACACTTCCATGTCACTATATATATATCACTCCATGTAACTATATACATCAGCTGCATGACACAATATATATCACATCCATGCCACTATATATATCACCTCCACCTCTTCACATGACACAATATATGTCATGTGCATATCACTAAATATCACCCGGTGTCACTTGCATCACAACCAGGACAGTGAGTCACTAAGGCATCATGTTAGTCAAGCATGGATGTCAATACCCTATCAGGTGGTCAACCTGGGACATCACTAACAGATCAAGAGGTCAGGTAATAGAAATGCCTGCTGGTGTTCACTGTTGCTGCCACTTTGCAGAACATAACGCCAGATTACAGATGAATAATTCTTTAAAACCGAAACACTACATATTCCCTCTATAACACTACATATCATCAACACAGTACCCTCTGTTTGTGTGTGTGTGTGTGTGCGTGCGTGCGTGCTTGTGTTTGTGTCTGTGTGTGCGTGCGTGTGTTTGTGTCTGTGCGTGTGTTTGTGTCTGTGTGTGCGTTGGTGTTTGAGTGTGCGTGCATGTCCCCCATTTAACTGAAATGAGCACTGTACATTGTAATTACCAAAGATGACAATGTTCCTGTACCTCGTCAACAGGTGCTCCACATCCCTCCTGCCACACTACGGCGTCGTTCGTTACCAGAACGAGGTCGGCAACCACGATCCTGTTCTGAACATGTAACACTGTTTCACACAACGAGATGCATCGTACACCTACCTCCGCTGTAGGCGACTCCATCGCCGACTGTCACCCACAATCGTCCACGGCGATGACGCACGTTTGTTGAAAGGTGCTTGTGTTGATGCAGGTATTGCGTGTGTTACAACTGTGTGGCCTGTACAACGTTGTCCTTCCACAGTACATCAAAATACACAGCCGCCATATTCACCCAGTTTTGTACTTTTCTTAACAGGAGAGTAAGTATTCGTCCTTGACCTCAATACCAAAAAAGCGCTATCGCCGAGCGCCATGGAAACGTAAATATCTTGAATGTGGCTCAGTGTACATCAAAAGGGAGACGTTAGTAAATAATCCAGTTTGCTGTCGAATTAGAACAATCCAAAGAAAATTGTCATTCAAACACTTGATCAGGAGAGTATGCCTGGAGTCTCCAGGCAGTCGGGTTCATTGTCATGGTTGAGTGGAGACACGGTACGATAGAATGTCAGTAAGGATCACCTAGTTTGTTCGAACTGAAACAGGGCGGAAACCTGTCACAAGTGATATATTATGAACAGGTGGAGCTGTCGTAATATAGAGCTGTAGTCAAATGTCGCCCCCGCAATTAGTCCAGGTAAATAAACCTATTTCCCACATTTATAATGAGTCCAGGTAAGTATGCAGTAGGCCTGGTGTTATTTCCTGCATCATTAATGAGTCGAGTTGAATATCGTTATTTCCCGCATTATATTTGATTCCAGGTAAATATAGCGTTGATTCTCGCATTATTACTGAATCCAGTTGAATATCGTTATTTCCCGCATTATTTTTGATTCCAGGTAAATATAGCGTTGATTCTCGCATTATTACTGAATCCAGTTGAATATCGTTATTTCCCGCATTATTTTTTATTCCAGGTAAATATAGCGTTGATTCTCGCATTATTACTGAATCCAGTTGAATATCGTTATTTCCCGCATTATTTTTGATTCCAGGTAAATATGGGGCGGTGGGGTAGCCTAGTGCTTAAAGCGTTGGCTCGTCACGCCGAAGACCCGGGTTCGATTCCCCACATGGGCACAATGTGTTAAGCCCATTTCTGGTGTCCCCCGCCATGATATTGCTGGAATATTGCTAAAAGCAGCGTAAAACTAAACTCAGTCAGTCAGTCCAGGTAAATATAGCGTTGATTCTCGCATTATTACTGAATCAAGTTGAATTTAGTTATTTCCCGCATTAGTGAGTCAGGGTAAATATAGAGTAATTTCCTACTGACCATAGTACTACGCCTATTGTAATGGTGAATCACACCCTCACACCCTCACACCCACACCCCACACCCCCTCTCCAATTAAAAAAATTGAAGGGGGTGACAACCATTATTAAAGAAACTGTGCACACACAAAATATTAAGATAGGCAGACAGCGTCTTTATACATAAATAAAGGTGTGAACATAGCAAGTATTGGAGACAATCAAACGCTCATGCAGGTGCCAGGCGACGTGACGTCATTGATGGTGGCCTATGGACTTGCAATGTGTTACTGCACGTGCATCCTGTGCAGCTGCACACAACATGTGAAACTCAGAGATTGCTGTCACTGTCGAAAGCTTGATCTTTGGTCATTCAAACGTTCACAAATTCGCACGAGAAGTCAAATGTACATCATGCCAAGATTAACATCAGCTCAACGTCATGAAGCCATTGGAATGGTTCGAGCAGGAATGAGCCAACAACAGGTGGCAGCACATTTCCAATGCCATCGTAACACGATATCTGCATTGGTCAGGCGTTATGGAAACAGTAATGACGTCTCCGACCACCCACGTTCTGGGCGTCCCCGAGTAACGACGCCAAGACAGGACAGATGGATTCTGGTGACTCATCTCAGACACATATGTGTTCCAGACGGCAGTGACCACGTCCCAGACCATTCCCCAGGCCTTCTATGCTCATTTGGTAGCCTCTATGCGTCGTCGATGCACTGATGTGATTCACGCGCATGATGGTCATACCCGTTATTGAATTTGTGACTTCGACGTGTGACCCCCTACTCACTTTGAACTTCTGACGTCATCGTTACGGATATTGTTCATGTTCTTTTCACATGTTGTATGGCTCGATACTTCAGCTTATAAAGTGTCTACATCATTTCGTCTTTTCTGTGTTGTATTGCATTTCCTTAAGGAATTTTCTGTGTGCACAGTTTCTTTATGTGGCTAGTATATTTAGAAAACTTCTTTGAGTGGCATTTTATAGAAGTTGGGATCGAAGTACAATAATAGACAAACTTTATGGATAACAACTTCTTTTATTTCGTGAGTTCGACATTTCGATACAGATTCTTGGTAAATATACAGTTCTTAGCGTTATTTCCCGCATTATTAATGAGTCGAGTTGAATATCGTTATTTCCCGCATTATTAATGAGTCGAGTTGAATATCGTTATTTCCCGCATTATTAATGAGTCGAGTTGAATATCATTATTTCCCGCATTATTAATGAGTCGAGTTGAATATCGTTATTTTCCGCATTATAAATGAGTCGAGTTGAATATCGTTATTTCCCGCATTATTAATGAGTCGAGTTGAATATCGTTAAAGAATCTGTATCGAAACGTCACACTCACGAAATAAAAGAAGTTGTTCTCCATAAAGTTTGTCTATTTTAGTATGCAGATGCCTTATATTCCTGTTACGTAAATGTCTTAAATACACAACAATAGCCTCCAGTTCTGTAGGTAAGATTTGTTTTCTATAGGTAAGATAGCACAAGCTTCACAGATTAGAAACCAGTCATTGTTCTGGCCCTGTATGGGTGCCCCAGTCAGCTGATAATGTTCATATGTTTTTAACAAAATTCCGGGAACGCACCATAAGTATACTTGTTTTTTTAAATATTGGCATTCTAATGTAAACGAAAGTATGAATTGTTTTAATTTCTTATCGAACCTGAAAAATACCTTTTCGTACCAACGTGTGGAACAATACGTGATTTAGTTGTCCAGTATAGTTTTAGTTTGTAGGAGTTAAAGATCAACGAAGGTGTCAGGGTGTCAGAGTCATAGCGTCAGGGTCCGGGTGTCAGTGTCTCGGTGTTCGAGTCAGGGCGTCAGGGTCCGGGTGTCAGAGTCTCGGTGTTAGAATCAGGGCGTCAGGGTGTCAGTGTCTCGGTGTTAGAGTCAGGGCGTCAGGGTCCGGGTGTCAGAGTCTCGGTGTTCGAGTCAGGGTCCGGGTGTCAGAGTCTCGGTGTTAGAGTCAGGGCGTCAGGGTCCGGGTGTCGATGTCTCGGTGTTCGAGTCAGGGTCCGGGTGTCAGAGTCTCGGTGTTAGAGTCAGGGCGTCAGGGTCCGGGTGTCAGAGTCTCGGTGTCAGAGTCAGGGCGTCAGGGTCAGGGCGTCACGGTGTCCCCTGTGTGCTGAATGCATGATAGATGGTACTTACCTGTTACTAGAGGATTTTTTGTGTTACCTATGAATCGAATGAATTTGATAAGTCGTTTGGCCAGTTAACTTAAGAGATTCTTGAGTCACCTAAAACAAGAAATGAAATTTCAGAAAGCATTGCAAATTTAAGATGCCGGTGAAGATAACCTGATTCCTGAATTCTTTATATATTCATCCGGAATCCTCCTCCCCTACCTTGAAATCCTTTTTACCGTTATGCTTGAAAAGTCTTACTTTCCAGAACAATGGACTTTTTAGTAAATTAGTAAAGTATGGGAAAGAAGTATGAGGCCAAGAACTCTACGATGCACCAGAGACAGTACATCTTTATGCATGTCAAAATATGTTCAGGAATTAACTCAAACACCCCAAATGTTACAGTTTATGGGGAATGTGGGAGATACCCTATGTATATATTTAGTTACATAAAACTAATAAAATATTGGCTATGTTTGCTCAAACTGCCAAGTATCAGGAGGTATAACATGAATACCATTTCTGGCTTGTTTGTCCATTGTATGCGAATATCAACCGAGATATCGAGTTATCAGAGTTCGACACAACGGTGCTCGACTGTATATATACCATGCAATGAATATCATACCCTCTGCATTACACGTGTAATATTATTTACGATATATTACAGGTGTAATATTATTTACGATATATTACACGTGTAATGTTATTTACGATATATTACAGGTGTAATATTATTTACGATATATTACAGGTGTAATATTATTTACGATATATTACAGGTGTAATATTATTTACGATATATTACACGTGTAATATTATTTACGATATATTCATTTCTATTGCACCCTCTGCTACTGCATGTGAAAATGTACTATAGGCCCCTGGTCTTTTCAGTACTGTAAATACAGACTGATTGAGTGACCTGCTACTATTCTTCCATGATCCACTAGTAACTGCTACAGGGCACCTGCACTTTTACGTCCTCAAAACTAGGTAAGCCGCCAGCGTCAGCTTGTCTGATGTTGGAGGTGATTTAAGGGAGAGCGATTATTGAGGATTGCAAATGCCCAAGGACAGGATTCATCGTTCAGTGTTTCCACAGCCGCCAGACCTGTTATATGTAGGTATCACAGGTATCGCCGGGAGACCTGTTATATGTGGGTATAATAGGTATCGCCGGCAGACCTGTTATATGTAGGTATCACAGGTACCGCCGGCAGACCTGTTATATGTGGGTATCATAGGTATCGCCAGCAGACCTGTTATATGTAGGCATCACAGGTACCGCCGGGAGACCTGTTATATGTAGGTATCATAGGTATCGCCGGCAGACCTGTTATATGTAGGTATCACAGGTACCGCCGGCAGACCTGTTATATGTGGGTATCATAGGTATCGCCGGCAGGCCTGTTATATGTAGGTATCACAGGTACCGCCGGCAGACCTGTTATATGTAGGTATCATAGGTATCGCCGGCAGACCTGTTATATGTAGGTATCATAGGTATCGCCGGCAGACCTGTTATATGTAGGTATCATAGGTATCGCCGGCAGAGCTGTTATATGTGGGTATCATAGGTATCGCCACCAGACCTGTTATATGCGGGTATCATAGGTATCGCCACCAGACCTGTTATATGCGGGTATCATAGGTATCACCGGCAGACCTGTTATATGTAGGTATCATAGGTATCGCCACCAGAGCTGTTATATGTAGGTATCATAGGTATCGCCGGGAGACCTGTTATATGTGGGTATCATAGGTATCGCCACCAGACCTGTTATATGTAGGTATCATAGGTATCGCCACCAGAGCTGTTATATGTGGGTATCATAGGTATCGCCACCAGACCTGTTATATGTAGGTATCATAGGTATCGGCACCAGACCTGTTATATGTGGGAATCATAGGTTTCGCCGGGAGACCTGTTATATGTAGGTATCATAGGTATCGCCACCAGAGCTGTTATATGTAGGTATCATAGGTATCGCCACCAGAGCTGTTATATGTAGGTATCATAGGTATCACCGGGAGACCTGTTATATGTGGGTATCATAGGTATCGCCACCAGACCTGTTATATGCGGGTATCATAGGTATCGCCACTAGAGCTGTTATATGTGGGTTTCATAGGTATCGCCACCAGACCTGTTATATGTAGGTATCATAGGTATCGCCACCAGAGCTGTTATATGTGGGTATGATAGGTATCGCCACCAGAGCTGTTATATGTGGGTATCATAGGTATCACCACCAGACCTGTTATATGTAGGTATCATAGGTATCGCCGAGAGACCTGTTATATGTAGGTATCATAGGTATCGCAACCAGAGCTGTTATATGTAGGTATCATAGGTATCGCCACCAGACCTGTTATATGCGGGTATCATAGGTATCGCCGGCAGACCTGTTATATGTAGGTATCATAGGTATTGCCACTAGAGCTGTTATATGCGGGTAACATAGGTATCGCCACGAGACCTGTTATATGTAGGTATCACAGGTATCACCACCTGAGCTGTTATATGAAGGTATCACAGGTATCTCCGGCAGACCTGTTATATGTAGGTTTCATAGGTATCTCCACCAGAGCTGTTATATGTAGGTATCGCAGGTATCGCCGGCTGACCTGTTATATGTGGGTATCATAGGTATCGCCGGCAGACCTGTTATATGTAGGTATCACAGGTATCGCCACCAGAGCTGATATATATGGGTATCATAGGTAACGCCAAAAGAGCTGTTATATGTAGGTATCATAGGTATCGCCACCAGAGCTGTTATATGTAGGTATCATAGGTATCGCCACCCGACCTGTAATATGTGGGTATCATAGGTATCGCCACCAGACCTGTTATATGGAGATATCATAGGTATCGCCACCAGACCTGTTATATGTAGGTATCATAGGTATCGCCACCAGACCTGTTATATGTAGGTATCATAGGTATCGCCGGCAGAGCCATTATATGTTGGTATATGCCTCTCAAAGAAAAGGTGTAATATTATTTACGATATATTACACGTGTAATATTATTTACGATATATTACACGTGTAATATTATTTACGATATATTACAGGTGTAATATTATTTACGATATATTACACGTGTAATATTATTTACGATATATTACACGTGTAATATTATTTACGATATATAACAGGTGTAATATTATTTACGATATATTACAGGTGTAATATTATTTACGATATATTACACGTGTAATATTATTTACGATATATTACACGTGTAATATTATTTACGATATATTACACGTGTAATATTATTTACGATATATTACACGTGTAATATTATTTACGATATATTACACGTGTAATATTATTTACGATATATTACACGTGTAATATTATTTACGATATATAACAGGTGTAATATTATTTACGATATATTACACGTGTAATATTATTTACGATATATAACACGTGTAATATTATTTACGATATATAACAGGTGTAATATTATTTACGATATATTACACGTGTAATATTATTTACGATATATTACACGTGTAATATTCTTCACGATATATTACACGTGTAATATTATTTACGATATATTACACGTGTAATATTATTTACGATGTATTCATTTCTATTGCACCCTCCACAGGGCACCTGCACTTTTACGTCCTCAAAACTAGGTAAGCCGCCAGCGTCAGCTTGTCTGATGTTGGAGGTGATTTAAGGGAGAGCGATTATTGAGGATTGCAAATGCCCAAGGACAGGATTCATCGTTCAGTGTTTCCACAGCCGCCAGACCTGTTATATGTAGGTATCACAGGTATCGCCGGGAGACCTGTTATATGTGGGTATAATAGGTATCGCCGGCAGACCTGTTATATGTAGGTATCACAGGTACCGCCACCAGACCTGTTATATATATGTGGGTATCATAGGTATCATAGGTATCACCAGAGCTGTTATATGTAGGTATCATAGGTATCGCCACCAGACCTGTTATATGTAGGTATCATAGGTATCGCCACCAGAGCTGTTATATGTGGGTATCATAGGTATCGCCACCAGACCTGTTATATGTAGGTATCATAGGTATCGCCGGGAGACCTGTTATATGTAGGTATCATAGGTATCGCCACCAGACCTGTTATATGTAGGTATCATAGGTATCGCCACCAGAGCTGTTATATGTAGGTATCATAGGTATCGCCACCAGACCTGTTATATGTAGGTATCACAGGTATCGCCACCAGACCTGTTATATGTAGGTATCATAGGTATCGCCACCAGACCTGTTATATGTAGGTATCACAGGTATCGCCACCAGACCTGTTATATGTGGGTATCATAGGTATCGCCACCAGAGCTGTTATATGTGGGTATCATAGGTATCGCCAGCAGACCTGTTATATGTAGGTATCATAGGTATCGCCACCAGACCTGTTATATGTAGGTATCATAGGTATCGCCACCAGAGCTGTTATATGTAGGTATCATAGGTATCGCCACCAGACCTGTTATATGTAGGTATCATAGGTATCGCCACCAGAGCTGTTATATGTAGGTATCATAGGTATCGCCACCAGACCTGTTATATGTGGGTATCATAGGTATCGCCACCAGAGCTGTTATATGTGGGTATCATAGGTATCGCCGGCAGAGCTGTTATATGTAGGTATCATAGGTATCGCCGGCAGAGCTGTTATATGTGGGTATCATAGGTATCGCCACCAGAGCTGTTATATGTGGGTATCATAGGTATCGCCACCAGAGCGTAGGTATCATAGGTATCGCCATCGCCAGCTGTTATATGTGGGTATCATAGGTATCGCCACCAGACCTGTTATATGTGGGTATCATAGGTATCGCCACCAGACCTGTTATATGTAGGTATCATAGGTATCGCCACCAGACGTTATTATATGTTATCATAGGTATCGCCACCAGAGCTGTATGTAGGCATCATAGGTATCGCCACCAGAGCTGTTATATGTAGGTATCATAGGTATCGCCACCAGACCTGTTATATGTAGGTATCATAGGTATCGCCACCAGAGCCTGTTATATGTAGGTATCATAGGTATCGCCACCAGACCTGTTATATGTAGGTATCATAGGTATCGCCACCAGAGCTGTTATATGTAGGTATCATAGGTATCGCCACCAGAGCTGTTATATGTGGGTATCATAGGTATCGCCACCAGACCTGTTATATGTAGGTATCATAGGTATCGCCACCAGAGCTGCTGTTATATGTAGGTATCATAGGTATCGCCACCATAGGCTGTTATATGTAGGTATCATAGGTATCGCCGCCCAGAGCTGTTATATGTAGGTATCATAGGTATCGCCGGGAGACCTGTTATATGTAGGTATCATAGGTATCGCCACCAGAGCTGTTATTATATGTGGGTATCATAGGTATCGCCACCAGAGCTGTTATATGTGGGTATCATAGGTATCGCCACCAGACCTGTTATATGTAGGTATCATAGGTATCGCCACCAGAGCTGTTATATGTAGGTATCACAGGTATCGCCACCAGACCTGTTATATGTAGGTATCATAGGTATCGCCACCAGAGCTGTTATATGTAGGTATCATAGGTATCGCCACCAGAGCCTGTTATATGTAGGTATCATAGGTATCGCCACCAGACCTGTTATATGTAGGTATCATAGGTATCGCCACCAGAGCTGTTATATGTAGGTATCATAGGTATCGCCACCAGAGCTGTTATATGTAGGTATCATAGGTATCGCCGGCAGAGCTGTTATATGTAGGTATCATAGGTATCGCCACCAGACCTGTTATATGTGGGTATCATAGGTATCGCCACCAGAGCTGTTATATGTGGGTATCATAGGTATCGCCACCAGAGCTGTTATATGTGGGTATCATAGGTATCGCCACCAGAGCTGTTATATGTGGGTATCATAGGTATCGCAACCAGAGCTGTTATATGTAGGTATCATAGGTATCGCCGGCAGACCTGTTATATGTAGGTATCATAGGTATCGCCACCAGAGCTGTTATATGTGGGTATCATAGGTATCGCCACCAGAGCTGTTATATGTAGGTATCATAGGTATCGCCACCAGACCTGTTATATGTAGGTATCATAGGTATCGCCACCAGACCTGTTATATGTAGGTATCATAGGTATCGCCACCAGACCTGTTATATGTAGGTATCATAGGTATCGCCACCAGACCTGTTATATGTAGGTATCATAGGTATCGCCGGCAGACCTGTTATATGTAGGTATCATAGGTATCGCCACCAGAGCTGTTATATGTAGGTATCATAGGTATCGCCACCAGAGCTGTTATATGTGGGTATCATAGGTATCGCCACCAGAGCTGTTATATGTAGGTATCATAGGTATCGCCGGCAGACCTGTTATATGTAGGTATCATAGGTATCGCCACCAGAGCTGTTATATGTGGGTATCATAGGTATCGCCACCAGAGCTGTTATATGTAGGTATCACAGGTATCGCCACCAGAGCTGTTATATGTGGGTATCATAGGTATCGCCACCAGAGCTGTTATATGTAGGTATCATAGGTATCGCCACCAGAGCTGTTATATGTAGGTATCATAGGTATCGCCACCAGACCTGTTATATGTAGGGTATCATAGGTATCGCCACCAGAGCTGTTATATGTAGGTATCATAGGTATCGCCACCAGACCTGTTATATGTAGGTATCATAGGTATCGCCACCAGAGCTGTTATATGTAGGTATCATAGGTATCGCCACCAGAGCTGTTATATGTAGGTATCATAGGTATCGCCACCAGAGCTGTTATATGTAGGTATCATAGGTATCGCCACCAGAGCTGTTATATGTGGGTATCATAGGTATCGCCACCAGAGAGCTGTTATATGTAGGTATCATAGGTATCGCCACCAGACCCGTTATATGTAGGTATCATAGGTATCGCCACCAGAGCTGTTATATGTGGGTATCATAGGTATCGCCACCAGAGCTGTTATATGTGGGTATCATAGGTATCGTCACCAGACCTGTTATATGTAGGCATCATAGGTATCGCCACCAGAGGCTGTTATATGTAGGTATCACAGGTATCGCCATATATGTGGGTATCATAGGTATCGCCACCAGAGCTGTTATATGTGGGTATCATAGGTATCGCCAACAGAGCTGTTATATATAGGAATCATAGGTATCGCCGGGAGACCAGAGGGGCTGCCTGCCATGTAGGTATCATAGGTATCGAAGACCCGTTATATGTACATGGGCACAAGGTATCGCCATTTCTGGTGTCCCCGCCTGTATTGTTATAAGCGTAGGTATCATAGGTATCGCCACCAGAGCTGTTATATGTAGGTATCATAGGTATCGCCACCAGAGCTGTTATATGTGGGTATCATAGGTATCGCCACCAGAGCTGTTATATGTGGGTATCATAGGTATCGCCACCAGACCTGTTATATGTAGGCATCATAGGTATCGCCACCAGAGCTGTTATATGTAGGTATCACAGGTATCGCCACCAGAGCTGTTATATGTGGGTATCATAGGTATCGCCACCAGAGCTGTTATATGTGGGTATCATAGGTATCGCCACCAGAGCTGTTATATGTAGGTATCATAGGTATCGCCACCAGACCTGTTATATGTAGGTATCATAGGTATCGCCACCAGAGCTGTTATATGTAGGTATCATAGGTATCGCCACCAGAGCTGTTATATGTAGGTATCATAGGTATCGCCGGCAGAGCTGTTATATGTAGGTATCATAGGTATCGCCACCAGAGCTGTTATATGTAGGTATCATAGGTATCGCCACCAGAGCTGTTATATGTAGGTATCATAGGTATCGCCACCAGAGCTGTTATATGTAGGTATCATAGGTATCGCCACCAGACCTGTTATATGTAGGTATCATAGGTATCGCCACCAGAGCTGTTATATGTAGGTATCACAGGTATCGCCACCAGACCTGTTATATGTGGGTATCATAGGTATCGCCACCAGAGCTGTTATATGTAGGTATCATAGGTATCGCCACCAGAGCTGTTATATGTAGGTATCATAGGTATCGCCACCAGAGCTGTTATATGTAGGTATCATAGGTATCGCCACCAGAGCTGTTATATGTAGGTATCATAGGTATCGCCACCAGAGCTGTTATATGTAGGTATCATAGGTATCGCCACCAGACCTGTTATATGTGGGTATCATAGGTATCGCCGGCAGAGCTGTTATATGTAGGTATCATAGGTATCGCCACCAGAGCTGTTATATGTAGGTATCATAGGTATCGCCACCAGAGCTGTTATATGTGGGTATCATAGGTATCGTCACCAGACCTGTTATATGTAGGCATCATAGGTATCGCCACCAGAGCTGTTATATGTAGGTATCACAGGTATCGCCATATATGTGGGTATCATAGGTATCGCCACCAGAGCTGTTATATGTGGGTATCATAGGTATCGCCACCAGAGCTGTTATATGTAGGTATCATAGGTATCGCCACCAGACCTGTTATATGTAGGTATCATAGGTATCGCCACCAGACCTGTTATATGTGGGTATCATAGGTATCGCCACCAGAGCTGTTATATGTGGGTATCATAGGTATCGCCACCAGACCTGTTATATGTAGGTATCATAGGTATCGCCACCAGAGCTGTTATATGTAGGTATCATAGGTATCGCCACCAGAGCCGTTATATGTCATCACAGGTATCGCCACCAGAGCTGTTATATGTAGGTATCATAGGTATCGCCACCAGAGCTGTTATATGTAGGTATCATAGGTATCGCCACCAGAGCTGTTATATGTAGGTATCATAGGTATCGCCACCAGAGCTGTTATATGTAGGTATCATAGGTATCGCCACCAGAGCTGTTATATGTAGGTATCATAGGTATCGCCGGCAGACCTGTTATATGTAGGTATCACAGGTATCGCCGGGAGACCTGTTATATGTGGGTATCATAGGTATCGCCACCAGAGCTGTTATATGTGGATATGATAGGTATCGCCACCAGAGCTGTTATATGTGGGTATCATATGTATCACCACCAGAGCTGTTATATGTGGGTATCATAGGTATCGCAACTAGAGCTGTTATATGCGGGTATCATAGGTATCGCCGGCAGACCTGTTATATGTAGGTATCATAGGTATCGCCACCAGAGCTGTTATATGTGGGTATGATAGGTATTGCCACCAGAGCTGTTATATGTAGGTATCATAGGTATCGCCACCAGACCTGTTATATGTAGGTATCATAGGTATCGCCACCAGGCCTGTTATATGTGGGTATCATAGGTATCGCCACCAGACCTGTTATATGTAGGTATCACAGGTATCGCCACCAGACCTGTTATATGTAGGTATCATTGGTATCGCCGGCAGACCTGTTATATGTAGGTATCATAGGTATCGCCGGCAGAGCTGTTATATGTAGGTATCATAGGTATCGCCACCAGAGCTGTTATATGTAGGTATCATAGGTATCGCCGGCAGAGCTGTTATATGTAGGTATCATAGGTATCGCCACCAGACCTGTTATATGTGGGTATCATAGGTATCGCCGGCAGAGCTGTTATATGTAGGTATCATAGGTATCGCCACCAGAGCTGTTATATGTGGGTATCATAGGTATCGCCACCAGACCTGTTATATGTAGGTATCATAGGTATCGCCACCAGACCTGTTATATGTAGGTATCATAGGTATCGCCACCAGACCTGTTATATGTGGGTATCATAGGTATCGCCACCAGACCTGTTATATGTAGGTATCATAGGTATCGCCACCAGAGCTGTTATATGTAGGTATCATAGGTATCGCCACCAGACCTGTTATATGTGGGTATCATAGGTATCGCCACCAGACCTGTTATATGTAGGTATCATAGGTATCGCCACCAGAGCTGTTATATGTAGGTATCATAGGTATCGCCACCAGAGCTGTTATATGTGGGTATCATAGGTATCGCCGGCAGAGCTGTTATATATAGGTATCATAGGTATCGCCACCAGAGCTGTTATATGTAGGTATCATAGGTATCGCCACCAGAGCTGTTATATGTAGGTATCATAGGTATCGCCACCAGAGCTGTTATATGTGGGTATCATAGGTATCGCCACCAGACCTGTTATATGTAGGTATCATAGGTATCGCCGGCAGAGCTGTTATATAGGTATCATAGGTATCGCCACCAGAGCTGTTATATGTGGTATCATAGGTATCGCCACCAGACCTGTTATATGTAGGTATCATAGGTATCGCCACCAGAGCTGTTATATGTAGGTATCATAGGTATCGCCACCAGAGCTGTTATATGTAGGTATCATAGGTATCGCCACCAGACCTGTTATATGTAGGTATCATAGGTATCGCCACCAGAGCTGTTATATGTAGGTATCATAGGTATCGCCACCAGACCTGTTATATGTAGGTATCATAGGTATCGCCACCACAGCTGTTATATGTAGGTATCATAGGTATCGCCACCAGACCTGTTATATGTGGGTATCATAGGTATCGCCACCAGAGCTGTTATATGTAGGTATCATAGGTATCGCCGGCAGAGCTGTTATATGTAGGTATCATAGGTATCGCCACCAGAGCTGTTATATGTGGGTATCATAGGTATCGCCACCAGATGTGGGTATCTGTTATATGTGGGTATCATAGGTATCGCCACCAGAGCTGTTATATGTGGGTATCATAGGTATCGCTGTTATATGTGGTATCATAGGCACGCCACCAGAGCTGTTATAGGTGGGTAGGTATCGCATAGGTATCGTTCTGTCCA
This sequence comes from Haliotis rubra, assembly GCF_003918875.1. Taxonomy (NCBI): domain Eukaryota; kingdom Metazoa; phylum Mollusca; class Gastropoda; order Lepetellida; family Haliotidae; genus Haliotis; species Haliotis rubra. Next base: position 138,292 of record NW_025767565.1, read on the forward strand.
GAGGCTGCATTATATCTGTGAGTTGTACATAGCTACTCGTATCTGACTCCATAGCCAACTCGCGGGCGTCTACATAGGTGACGTCATGACAATTTGAATTACACATTCAACTGTGACCTGTCCGCCTGGGCCTAGATTGTCGAAGCTCTCTTAGCGCTAAGATAGTCGTTAGTGCCAGACATTAGCATTAACTCATGACTATCTCAGCTCTAAGAGAGCTTCGACAATCTAGGCCCTGGTATAGTCGGCTAAAGTGTTACCCAGAGATGCGCGAGATGTCACGAGACCGAGAACCGGTTCATATTCATTGTGTAATAACAAAAGTTTGCCTTGTGTCTGAATATTAATCGTGTTCTAATTTTCACCTGCAAAAAATCTATCTGTAGAACAATACTGTCGTAACTTGGTGTATTAAACAGTATGTTGAGCACGATATCTCCATAAATTCGTCATGAATCATTTCGTGTTTAAAATACGGTGAAGTGTTTCCATATTGTTCCGGTGCACAACTGTATTGTTGATGGAGTTGATGGCATGAAAAGGCAGACACAATATCGCTCAATAATGTGGCACCGTGTTGACAGCCGTAAACATATCAGGCCCGTTCCTATTTCTCAACATTTCTTTGGTTTGCTTCAAAGTATTGTTCTTTATGTTCAATGCAACCACGATGTTCTCCAGTTGATCACCGATGAGTTCCTCCTTTGTGAATCTCTATGAATTGAGACTGTCCAGAGATACACGCAGTTAGATTGAGACTGTCCAGAGATACACGCAGTTAGATTGAGACTGTCCAGAGATACACGCAGTTAGATTGAGACTGTCCAGAGATACACGCAGTTAGATTGAGACTGTGAGACGCTGAGACTGTCAGAGATACACGCAGTTAGATTGAGACTGTCCAGAGATACACGCAGTTAGATTGAGACTGTCCAGAGATACACGCAGTTAGATTGAGACTGTCCAGAGATACACGCAGTTAGATTGAGACTGTCCAGAGATACACGCAGATTAGACTGTCCAGAGACTGTCCAGAGATACACGCAGTTAGATTGAGACTGTCCAGAGATACACGCAGTTAGATTGAGACTGTCCAGAGATACACGCAGTTAGATTGAGACTGTCCAGAGATACACGCAGTTAGATTGAGACTGTCCAGAGATACACGCAGTTAGATTGAGACTGTCCAGAGATACACGCAGTTAGATTGAGACTGTCCAGAGATACACGCAGTTAGATTGAGACTGTCCAGAGATACACGCAGTTAGATTGAGACTGTCCAGAGATACACGCAGTTAGATTGAGACTGTCCAGAGATACACGCAGTTAGATTGAGACTGTCCAGAGATACACGCAGTTAGATTGAGACTGTCCAGAGATACACGCAGTTAGATTGAGACTGTCCAGAGATACACGCAGTTAGATTGAGACTGTCCAGAGATACACGCAGTTAGATTGAGACTGTCCAGAGATACACGCAGTTAGATTGAGACTGTCCAGAGATACACGCAGTTAGATTGAGACTGTCCATTGAGATACACGCAGTTAGATTGAGACTGTCCAGAGATACACGCAGTTAGATTGAGACTGTCCAGAGATACACGCAGTTAGATTGAGACTGTCCAGAGATACACGCAGTTAGATTGAGACTGTCCAGAGATACACGCAGTTAGATTGAGACTGTCCAGAGATACACGCAGTTAGATTGAGACTGTCCAGAGATACACGCAGATTAGATTGAGACTGTCCAGAGATACACGCAGTTAGATTGAGACTGTCCAGAGATACACGCAGTTAGATTGAGACTGTCCAGAGATACACGCAGTTAGATTGAGACTGTCCAGAGATACACGCAGTTAGATTGAGACTGTCCAGAGATACACGCAGTTAGATTGAGACTGTCCAGAGATACACGATTGAGAGTTAGATTGAGACTGTCCAGAGATACACGCAGTTAGATTGAGACTGTCCAGAGATACACGCAGTTAGATTGAGACTGTCCAGAGATACACGCAGTTAGATTGAGACTGTCCAGAGATACACGCAGTTAGATTGAGACTGTCCAGAGATACACGCAGTTAGATTGAGACTGTCCAGAGATACACGCAGTTAGATTGAGACTGTCCAGAGATACACGCAGTTAGATTGAGACTGTCCAGAGATACACGCAGTTAGATTGAGACTGTCCAGAGATGAGACACGCAGTTAGATTGAGACTGTCCAGAGATACACGCAGTTAGATTGAGACTGTCCAGAGATACACGCAGTTAGATTGAGACTGTCCAGAGATACACGCAGTTAGATTGAGACTGTCCAGAGATACACGCAGTTAGATTGAGACTGTCCAGAGATACACGCAGTTAGATTGAGACTGTCCAGAGAGACACGCAGTTAGATTGAGACTGTCCAGAGATACACGCAGTTAGATTGAGACTGTCCAGAGATACACGCAGTTAGAGACTGTCCAGAGATAGCAGTTAGATTGAGACTGTCCAGAGATACACGCAGTTAGATTGAGACTGTCCAGAGATACACGCAGTTAGATTGAGACTGTCCAGAGATACACGCAGTTAGATTGAGACTGTCCAGAGATACACGCAGTTAGATTGAGACTGTCCAGAGATACACGCAGTTAGATTGAGACTGTCCAGAGATACACGCAGTTAGATTGAGACTGTCCAGAGATACACGCAGTTAGATTGAGACTGTCCAGAGATACACGCAGTTAGATTGAGACTGTCCAGAGATACACGCAGTTAGATTGAGACTGTCCAGAGATACACGCAGTTAGATTGAGACTGTCCAGAGATACACGCAGTTAGATTGAGACTGTCCAGAGATACACGCAGTTAGATTGAGACTGTCCAGAGATACACGCAGTTAGATTGAGACTGTCCAGAGATACACGCAGTTAGATTGAGACTGTCCAGAGATACACGCAGTTAGATTGAGACTGTCCAGAGATACACGCAGTTAGATTGAGACTGTCCAGAGATACACGCAGTTAGATTGAGACTGTCCAGAGATACACGCAGTTAGATTGAGACTGTCCAGAGATACACGCAGTTAGATTGAGACTGTCCAGAGATACACGCAGTTAGATTGAGACTGTCCAGAGATACACGCAGTTAGATTGAGACTGTCCAGAGATACACGCAGTTAGATTGAGACTGTCCAGAGATACACGCAGTTAGATTGAGACTGTCCAGAGATACATACACGCAGTTAGATTGAGACTGTCCAGAGATACACGCAGTTAGATTGAGACTGTCCAGAGATACACGCAGTTAGATTGAGACTGTCCAAAGATACACGCAGTTAGATTGAGACTGTCCAGAGATACACGCAGTTAGATTGAGACTGTCCAGAGATACACGCAGTTAGATTGAGACTGTCCAGAGATACACGCAGTTAGATTGAGACTGTCCAGAGATACACGCAGTTAGATTGAGACTGTCCAGAAGATTGAGACGCAGTTAGATTAGATTGAGACTGTCCAGAGATACACGCAGTTAGATTGAGACTGTCCAGAGATACACGCAGTTAGATTGAGACTGTCCAGAGAGATACACGCAGTTAGATTGAGACTGTCCAGAGATACACGCAGTTAACCATTGAGACTGTCCAGAGATACACGCAGTTGAAGTTGAGACTGTCCAGAGATACACGCAGTTAGATTGAGACTGTCCAGGAGATACTACGCAGTCTAGAGTGAGAAGTATGAAGAATACCAATACAACTAGGCTACCCCACCGCCCTGTATAAGGAGATACTATTTTGTCTGAAGTGACTGAAGCACATGAAACGTTAACCAATACCACTAGGCTACACCACCGCCCCTGTATAAGGAGATACTATAGTGTCAAAGTGACTGAAGCATGTTACATTGAGACAATTCAACTAGCTACACCACCGCCCTGTATATTGAGACTGTCCAGTGTCTAAAGTGACTGAAGTATGAAACGTTGACCAATACCACTAAGCTACCCCACCGCCCCTGTATAAGGAGATACTATATTGTCTGAAGTGACTGAAGTAGAAACGTTAACCAATACAACTAGGCTACACCACCGCCCCTGTATAAGGAGATACTATTTTGTCTGAAGTGACTGAAGTATGAAACGTTAAACAATACCACTAGGCTACACCACCGCCCCTGTATAAGGAGATACTATAGTGTCTAAAGTGACTGGAAGTATGAAACGTTAACCAATTCAACTAGGCTACACCACCGCCCTGTATAAGGAGATACTATAGTGTCTAAAGTGACTGAAGTATGAAACGTTAACCAATACAACTAGGCTACACCACCGCCCTGTATAAGGAGATACTATAGTGTCTGAAGTGACTGAAGTATGAAACGTTAGCCAATACAACTAGGCTACCCTGCCGCCCCTGTATAAGGAGATACTATATTGTCTGAATAGACTGGAAGTATGAAACGTTTAACCAATAGACTAGGCACACCACCGCCCCTGTATAAGGAGATACTATAGTGTCCAAAAAGTGACTGCGCAGTATGAAACGTTAAACAATACCATGCGCAGTTACACCACCGAGACTGTCAAGGAGACTATAGTGTCTAAAGTTACTGAAGTTGAAACTGTCCAAAGGACATGCGCAGTTAGATTGAGATTGTCCAAAGTGACATGCGAAACGTTACCATAGGCTACACCAGCCCTGTATAAAGAGACATGCGCAGTTAGATATCTGAAGTGACTGAAGTATAAAACGTTAAACCAATACAACTAGGCTACCCCCCGACCCTGTATAAGGAGATACTATAGTGTCTGAAGTGACTGAAGTATGAAACGTTAACCAATACAACTAGGCTACACCACCGCCCCTGTATAAGGAGATACTATAGTGTCTGAAGTGACTGAAGTATGAAACGTTAACCAATACAACTAGGCTACACCACCGCCCCTGTATAAGGAGATACTATAGTGTCTGAAGTGACTGAAGTATAAAACGTTAACCAATACAACTAGGCTACACCACCAACCCTGTATAAGGAGATACTATATTGTCTGAAGAGACTTGAAACGTTAACCAATACAACAACTTGGCTACCCACCGCCCTGTATAAAGAGATACTATATTGTCTGAAGTGACTGAAGTATGAAACGTTAACCAATACAACTAGGCTACCCCGCCGTCCCTGTATAAGGAGATACTATATTGTCTAAAGTGACTGAAGTATGAAACGTTAACCAATACAACTAGGCTACCACCGCCCTGTATAAGGAGATACTATAGTGTCTGAAGTGACTGAAGTATAAAACGTTAAACAATACAACTAGGCTACCCCCCGACCCTGTATAAGGAGATACTATATTGTCTGAAGTGACTGAAGTATGAAACGTTAACCAATACAACTAGGCTACACCACCGCCCCTGTATAGGGAGATACTATAGTGTCTGAATAGACTGAAGTATGAAACGTTAACCAATACAACTAGGCTACACCACCGCCCCTGTATAAGGAGATACTATAGTGTCTGAAGTGACTGAAGTATGGAACGTTAACCAATACAACTAGGCTACCCCACTGCCCCTGTATAAAGAGATACCACCGCCCACTAGGTTACCGTAACTGCCAGGCCGAATATCACAGCAGTAGTGCTAGAGGTCAGGTGAGAACGACTCTCTACCAATACAACTAGGCTACACCACCGCCCACTAGGTTACCGTAACTGCCAGGCCGAATATCACAGAAGTAGTGCTAGAGGTCAGGTGAGAACGACACTCTACCAATACAACTAGGCTACACCACCGCCCACTAGGTTACCGTAACTGCCAGGCCGAATATCACAGAAGTAGTGCTAGAGGTCAGGTGAGAACGACGCTCTACCAATACAACTAGGCTACACCACCGCTCACTAAGTTACCGTAACTGCAAGGCCGAATATCACAGAAGTAGTGCTAGAGGTCAGGTGAGAACGACACTCTACCAATACAACTAGACTACACCACCGCCCACTAGGTTACCGTAACTGCCAGGCCGAATATCACAGAAGTAGTGCTAGAGGTCAGGTGAGAACGACGCTCTACCAATACAACTAGGCTACACCACCGCCCACTAGGTTACCGTAACTGCAAGGCCGAATATCACAGCAGTAGTGCTAGAGGTCAGGTGAGAACGACCCTCTACCAATACAACTAGGCTACACCACCGCCCACTAGGTTACCGTAACTGCCAGGCCGAATATCACAGAAGTAGTGCTAGAGGTCAGGTGAGAACGACGCTCTACCAATACAACTAGGCTACACCACCGCCCACTAAGTTACCGTTGCAAGGCCGTAACAGCAGTAGTGCAAGGCCGAATATCATAGCAGTAGTGCTAGAGGTCAGGTGAGAACGACGCTCTACCATGATGTACACCAGACATATGATAGTCAACTCTGATCACTAATCAATACCTGAGGGACAACTGCCGCACCAGGAACACACCACTCATCTAGACAGCCATGTCAGTGTGCATGGTAAGTTGCCGTAGTGTCTCATCATGTCAGTCTTCTGTCTGTTGGGCGGTGGGGTAGCCTAGTTGTTAAAGCGTTCGCTCGTCACGCCGACGACCCGGGTGCGATTCCCCACATGGGCACAATGTGTGAAGTCCATTTCTGGTTTTCCCCAGCTGCGATATTGCTGGAATACTGCTAAAAGCTAAACTCACTCACTCACTTCTCTCTGTTGTGAGTACATGAGAAAACCAATAAGTAAACCGCCTTGCCTGCACGTATATAATAATGCAATTACCTAATTAAAGGGTAACATAGGCTTATCTGTGGTTTAGGACTACAGGTACTTATCTGGTTGTTCACCACACACCACAGCCACACTCGCACTGATTGGAAACACAGGACGCCAACATGACGACTGTAACCTACGTGTTGCCCACTGGAATATACTGAAAGCCATTAAAAACGCAATTTGACCTTCATACTTTCTTTACTCTCACTAGTTTCAACATATATAAACCTAACTGGCAGATATGTTTTAAGTGAACATCTGTGAATAATTTCATCTGAAAATGTCCTGTCAACAACAACATCAGTGACGCAACAACGACATCAAACAAAGGAGGGGTCACTTGCAGTCAATATCGTGAGTGTCCACCGTGCGCTGCAAGACATGCTCGCAGTCTTTGGTGCATTGAAAGACACACATTTCTCAGCAACGGGTGTAGGATGGTTTGAAGCCTCTGATGGTCTGTGGTCTGATCATGACACCACCCCCTCCAAAACGATCATGTTCAAGGACACAGTTTGGCGCAAGTCTTTCTCCTTTACGTCGATAAATCTGTTGACGTCCATCTGCAAAGGATAAGTTAAACCTGGATTCATCTGAAAAAATGACATCTGGCCATGTCCTGTTGCCAAGATTGGCCCCATTTGCTGCCCATCGCTGTCTGGCAAGTCTGTGGCGATGCAATAAGGTTGGACCACGGTACGGGTGACGACACCGGATGTTGAAGGCAGCAAGGCGTCCTTGCACCTTTTGGGCGCTGAAATGACGTTGACTTGTCCCAATTGTCCTCCTTGCCTAATCATCAGCTGTTTGGAACCGATTACGCAAGTGTGAAACTCGGATATTGCGGTTTTGTCGAGCTCTTATCACAGGTGATGCACCAGGTCGCGGACGATCAGCAACACTTCCGGTAGCTCGTAAGCGTTGTCTGAGTCGACTTACAGTGGATGGATGCACATTAAAGTGCCTGGCAATCATCACATCTGAAGCACCTTGGCTGACCATACCGATAACCTGATTCCTTTCGTCTTGTGTCAAGTGTGGCATTTTCTGTGTGTGATTGAGTTCCACAATTCCTTGTGCTTTTACAGGGCCTGGGTGCAGGTAATGCATATGCACAACGTGTTTCATGAATGTGGTTGTGTTTACGAGAAATGTCAAAGGTTCAGTTTTCAGTATCAAAGTTCATGTGAGAGGAATGCTCCGGGACTCGAACTCGAAATGGGCCAGAATAACAGCCTTTTATCCCTACATCCTCTGTATCGCAGGAAAAAATCTTCAATGGAACTTTTGTAAGTTTCAGGACAACAAATACCAATTGCGTTTTTAATGGCTTACAGTATATAAACTAAATTAACTAAATGTGAAATTCCTGAATGAAATAAGTGGTGAACTAAATATGGATCGCTTATTAAACTGGTGAAGTCATTTTGCTAATAAAAACAGGAAAAATAACATGAAATTCTTTAAAAAATGTAAATCTGACAATGATCTGTACATGATTTATCAAAGTGAGTGAGTGTGTGAGTTTAGTTTTACGCCGCACTCAGCAATATTCCAGCTACTAGTATATGATGGCGGTCTGTATATAATCGAGTCTGGACCAGACAATCCAGTGATCAACAGCATGAGCATCGATCTATGCAATTGGGATACGATAACATGTGTCAACCAAGTCAGTGAGCCTGACCACCCAATAATGTTAGTCGCCCCTCACGCTTTCGTGGGTTACTGAAGACCAATTCTAACCCGGAACTTCACGGGTATGATTTATCAAAGTCTATAATCTAACCTAACGCTGTAGCTCTATTGGAAGTAGTCGTTCAGTGCGTCATGACGAGCTGTTATATTATGTTGTACTATCTACCTACGTCCTACCTGCACCAGGTATTTAAATGTACAACATATATCCTTTGTCCTATCGTGACTATAGTCCTCATTAAACACAAGCTTGAGTTAAGTGAACCCAAATGATTTCATTTGGCACGTGTTCGAACAGCACGTGGAACTAGAAGCGACAAACCCTTTCTACATGCTTAAGAAATCTTTGCTGGATTGGATTGTACAGATGTGACTATATCATGAGTATGTATTGTTTCAGCGGTATTACAGCTCGACGATGTTGTTTGGAAACAAATCGAATCTGGACCAGACAATTCAGTGATTGTCACCATGCGATACGATGACAGAGGAGGTGTTTACGAATCACTATGAAATAGTGATGATACCAGGTGATCGCGATAAGGTGAGCGTATCCTGCCCCACCGGTGGCACCCGTCATAAACACATGCTAAGTCAGGTCAGTTGTTCACCTGAAATAATTCGGGAACGTATGGTATAAGTCAAAATGGGGAATTGCATCGGACATAATTTTTGTCACTGAAACATCAGATTTGGAAATTTCCTCCACATGCCTGCCATAAAATTTCTTTACTGAGGCCTTGAATGTTTTAACCTGGATCAAACAACTTCTGGGCAAGAGTGGTATGACTCCGCTCGTATCAAAAAGGATCAATGCGATGATTGAACTGACCAAGACTTTAGTTTCAGCATACTTGCAAGTAAACGTCCGAACATACAATTAACAAATGTCCAAATCAAGAGCCAATAATCAAGGTAAGGCAAACATGAGCAACGCGAATATTCAATTCAAGTTCAACTCAAATGTATCTTATATGAAAGGTCAGAAGCCCATAAAGTGCATATAATACATTATTACCCACGTGGTCAACGTATGGGTAGTTGCATACTAATCTCGTACGTCACACAAGTGTCGTATCGCGTTGACCTGTGTCGTAACCACTTGACCTGAGATTCTAACAATTTGATTGGATAACCAATGACCTCTCAATTAGGTCACATGCTGACGTAACTATTTTTTCATTCATAACAAACACGTGAATTCATTCATTCTACAACTTAAATGCATTGTGGGAATGTAAACATTGCGAACGTTACCGTGTCGCTGTTTAATTGTGAGTCGAACTGAGACATTATATCCGTCGAAAAACATAAACCCAATGTTTCCACCAGTGATGTTAACCAAATGAAGCAACTGCAAACCAAGAAACGGGGTGCTACGGAGTAGTTTACTGTAGGAGGCTGTACGAGGCGATGACTACTGACATGCATCGTGACGTCGTTTACCAAGGCATCGTGACGTCATTACAGAGTGACCTCATGCTTTCGCTCGGTCACTCGGACACTCGTTTCGTATAATTCGTATGTAATGAGACCTCGTGTAGTATTCTCTATGTATGGGATCAATTTAACAAAAGATTCACATTGAAGGCGTATTTAAATTGTACAGATAACATACTTTAAATCTTGATAGATGGTGGCTGCCACTAGGAGAATCTTGATAGATAGTGGTTGCCACTAGGAGAATCTTGATAGATAGTGGCTGCCACTAGGAGAATCTTGATAGATAGTGGTTGCCACTAGGAGAATCTTGATAGATAGTGGCTGCCACTAGGAGAATCTTGATAGATAGTGGTTGCCACTAGGAGAATCTTGATAGATAGTGGCTGCCACTAGGAGAATCTTGATAGATAGTGGTTGCCACTAGGAGAATCTTGATAGATAGTGGCTGTCACTAGGAGAATCTTGATAGATAGTGGTTGCCACTAGGAGAATCTTGATAGATAGTGGCTGCCACTAGGAGAATCTTGATAGATGGTGGTTGCCACTAGGAGAATCTTGATAGATGGTGGCTGCCACTAGGAGAATCTTGATAGATGGTGGCTGCCACTAGGAGAATCTTGATAGATGGTGGTTGCCACTAGGAGAATCTTGATAGATAGTGGCTGCCACTAGGAGAAATCTTGATAGATGGTGGTTCCCACTAGGAGAATCTTGATAGATGGTGGCTGCCACTAGGAGAATCTTGATAGATAGTGGTTGCCACTAGGAGAATCTTGATAGATAGTGGTTGCCACTAGGAGAATCTTGATAGATGGTGGCTGCCACTAGGAGAATCTTGATAGATGGTGGTTGCCACTAGGAGAATCTTGATAGAGGGTGGTTGTCACTAGGAGAATCTTGATAGATAGTGGCTGCCACTAGGAGAATCTTGATAGATAGTGGTTGCCACTAGGAGAATCTTGATAGATAGTGGCTGCCACTAGGAGAATCTTGATAGATAGTGGCTGTCACTAGGAGAATCTTGATAGATAGTGGTTGCCACTAGGAGAATCTTGATAGATGGTGGCTGCCACTAGGAGAATCTTGATAGATAGTGGTTGTCACTAGGAGACTCTTGATAGATAGTGGCTGCCACTAGGAGAATCTTGATAGATGGTGGCTGCCACTAGGAGAATCTTGATAGATGGTGGCTGCCACTAGGAGAATCTTGATAGATGGTGGTTGCCACTAGGAGAATCTTGATAGATAGTGGCTGCCACTAGGAGAATCTTGATAGATGGTGGTTCCCACTAGGAGAATCTTGATAGATGGTGGCTGCCACTAGGAGAATCTTGATAGATAGTGGTTGCCACTAGGAGAATCTTGATAGATAGTGGCTGCCACTAGGAGAATCTTGATAGATGGTGGTTGCCACTAGGAGAATCTTGATAGATGGTGGTTGCCACTAGGAGAATCTTGATAGATGGTGGTTGCCACTAGGAGAATCTTGATAGATAGTGGTTGCCACTAGGAGAATCTTGATAGATGGTGGTTGCCACTAGGAGAATCTTGATAGATGGTGGTTGCCACTAGGAGAATCTTGATAGATAGTGGTTGCCACTAGGAGAATCTTGATAGATGGTGGTTGCCACTAGGAGAATCTTGATAGATGGTGGTTGTCACTAGGAGAATCTTGATAGATAGTGGTTGCCACTAGGAGAATCTTGATAGATAGTGGTTGCCACTAGGAGAATCTTGATAGATAGTGGTTGCCACTAGGAGAATCTTGATAGATAGTGGTTTGCCACTAGGAGAATCTTGATAGATGGTGGTTGCCACTAGGAGAATCTTGATAGATGGTGGTTGCCACTAGGAGAATCTTGATAGATAGTGGTTGCCACTAGGAGAATCTTGATAGATGGTGGTTGCCACTAGGAGAATCTTGATAGATGGTGGTTGTCACTAGGAGAATCTTGATAGATAGTGGTTGCCACTAGGAGAATCTTGATAGATAGTGGTTGCCACTAGGAGAATCTTGATAGATAGTGGTTGCCACTAGGAGAATCTTGATAGATAGTGGTTGCCACTAGGAGAATCTTGATAGATGGTGGTTGCCACTAGGAGAATCTTGATAGATAGTGGTTGCCACTAGGAGAATCTTGATAGATGATGGCTGCCACTAGGAGAATCTTGATAGAGGGTGGTTGCCACTAGGAGAATCTTGATAGATGGTGGTTGCCACTAGGAGAATCTTGATAGATGGTGGTTGCCACTAGGAGAATCTTGATAGATGGTGGCTGCCACTAGGAGAATCTTGATAGATGGTGGTTGCCACTAGGAGAATCTTGATAGATGGTGGCTGCCACTAGGAGAATCTTGATAGATGGTGGTTGCCACTAGGAGAATCTTGATAGATAGTGGCTGCCACTAGGAGAATCTTGATAGATGGTGGCTGCCACTAGGAGAATCTTGATAGATCGTGGCTGTCACTAGGAGAATCTTGATAGATGGTGGCTGTCACTAGGAGAATCTTGATAGATGGTGGTTGCCACTAGGAGAATCTTGATAGATAGTGGCTGTCACTAGGAGAATCTTGATAGATGGTGGCTGCCACTAGGAGAATCTTGATAGATGGTGGCTGCCACTAGGAGAATCTTGATAGATAGTGGCTGTCACTAGGAGAATCTTGATAGATGGTGGCTGCCACTAGGAGAATCTTGATAGATAGTGGCTGTCACTAGGAGAATCTTGATAGATGGTGGTTCCCACTAGGAGAATCTTGATAGATGGTGGTTGCCCTTGGAGAATATATTGTTGTTCTGCATATATGCGAAATATTTGAATTCTATAACACTCCATAGCATCCCAAATACACTGTTCGTGATATGATCACTGTATTGTCTAATCCAGATTCTTTACAGACTGCTTCCATACAGCTGGAATATTACTACGTGCAGCGTAAAACAAACAAGCCAACCAATCAACACAGTCACTGCATCTTGACACAATCAGCACGTCCTCACTGCATCCTGACACAGTCACCCCATCCTCACTGCATCCTGACACAGTCAGCCCGTCCTCACTGCATCCTGACACAGTCAGCCCGTCCTCACTGCATCCTGACACAGTCAGACCGTACTCACTGCATCCTGACACAGGCAGAACGTCCTCACTGCATCCGGACATAGTCAGTACATCTGTCGAATACAAGTACGCATGTCACTTATTACTAATTCATTTACTTAGGGCTATACATATGTACAATGCCGTAATATAATTATTGCACGTACTACATACGTTGTAGATATACATTTACACATGCCATATCACGTGTAAAAAATAGGTAGCCATAGTAACTAACATCCACTAACATCTTTATACTGATATGAATATTCATTCTGGCAACTTAAATATTCCTATTAATACTGAGCGCAGTGCACGCGACCACCGTGGCTTAAGGGCACAGAGCACAACATGACTGTGAAATGCTGCGCTTTATCAATGCATGTATTATTGTTATTACTAAAGTGTCACAGTCACGTGCAAACCTGCGACTGCCACAGAAACAGCCTTGGTAACACTGCTGTCCATACACTATAAACAACACCTGGTGTACCAAGTCTTCGGATCAACTGGCGGACACATCTGATACTGCCAGACCAGGGTGCCGTTGTACAAAACAACCTTAGCGGTAAGACTACCTTAGGTCTATGTTAAGGTATGGGAGTTACGGTCACCTTAGCGCTAAGACTACCGGAAATCTATGTTAAGGTATGGGAGTTATGGTCACCTTAGCGGTAAGACTACCATGGGTCTATGTTAAGGTATGGGAGTAACGGTCACCTTAGCGCTAAGACTACCTTAGGTCTATGTTAAGGTATGGGAGTTACGGTCACCTTAGCGCTAAGACTACCTTAGGTCTATGTTAAGGTATGGGAGTTACGGTCACCTTAGCGGTAAGACTACCATGGGTCTATGTTAAGGTATGGGAGTTACGGTCACCTTAGCGCGGTAAGACTACCATGGGTCTATGTTAAGGTATGGGAGTTACGGTCACCTTAGCGGTAAGACTACCATGGGTCTATGTTAAGGTATGGGAGTTACGGTCACCTTAGCGGTAAGACTACCATGGGTCTATGTTAAGGTATGGGAGTTACGGTCACCTTAGCGGTAAGACTACCTTAGGTCTATGTTAAGGTATGGGAGTTACGGTCACCTTAGAGCTAAGATTACCTTAGGTCTATGTTAAGGTATGGGAGTTACGGTCACCTTAGCGGTAAGACTACCATGGGTCTATGTTAAGGTATGGGAGTTACGGTCACCTTAGCGGTAAGACTACCATGGGTCTATGTTAAGGTATGGGAGTTACGGTCACCTTAGCGGTAAGACTACCATGGGTCTATGTTAAGGTATGGGAGTTACCGTCACCTTAGCGGTAAGACTACCTTAGGTCTATGTTAAGGTATGGGAGTTACGGTCACCTTAGAGCTAAGATTACCTTAGGTCTATGTTAAGGTATGGGAGTTACGGTCACCTTAGCGGTAAGACTACCATGGGTCTATGTTAAGGTATGGGAGTTACGGTCACCTTAGCGGTAAGACTACCATGGGTCTATGTTAAGGTATGGGAGTTACGGTCACCTTAGCGGTAAGACTACCATGGGTCTATGTTAAGGTATGGGAGTTACGGTCACCTTAGCGGTAAGACTACAATGGGTCTATGTTAAGGTATGGGAGTTACGGTCACCTTAGCGGTAAGACTACCTTAGGTCTATGTTAAGGTATGGGAGTTCACGGTCACCTTAAGCTAAGATTACCTTAGGTCTATGTTAAGGTATGGGAGTTCACGGTCACCTTAGCGGTAAGACTACCATGGGTCTATGTTAAGGTATGGGAGTTCACGGTCACCTTAGCGGTAAGACTACCATGGGTCTATGTTAAGGTATGGGAGTTCACGGGCACCTTAGCGGTAAGACTACCATGGGTCTATGTTAAGGTATGGGAGTTACGGTCACCTTAGCTAAGACTACCATGGGTCTATGTTAAGGTATGGGAGTTCTGGTCATCTTAGCGGTAAGACTACCATGGGTCTATGTTAAGGTATGGGAGTTACGGTCACCTTAGCGGTAAGACTACCATGGGTCTATGTTAAGGTATGGGAGATTTACGGTCACCTTAGCGGTAAAGACTACCATGGGTCTATGTTAAGGTATGGGAGTTCACGGTCACCTTAAGCTAAGACTACCTTAGGTCTATGTTAAGGTATGGGAGTTACGGTCACCTTAGCCATAAGACTACCTTAGGTCTATGATAAGGTATGGGAGTTACGGTCACCTCAGCGGTAAGACTACCTTAGGTCTATGTTAAGGTATGGGAGTTACGGTCACCTTAGCGGTAAGACTACCTTAGGTCTATGTTAAGGTATGGGAGTTCACGGTCACCTTAGCGGTAAGACTACCATGGGTCTATGTTAAGGTATGGGAGTTACGGTCACCTTAAGCGGTAAGACTACCTTAGGTCTATGTTAAGGTATGGGAGTTTACGGTCACCTTAGCTAAGACTACCTTAGGTCTATGTTAAGGTATGGGAGTTCACGGTCACCTTAAGCTAAGACTACCTTAGGTCTATGTTAAGGTATGGGAGTTACGGTCACCTTAGCTAAGACTACCTTAGGTCTATGTTAAGGTATGGGAGTTACGGTCACCTTAGCGCTAAGACTACCTTAGGTCTATGTTAAGGTATGGGAGTTCACGGTCACCTTAAGCTAAGACTACCTTAGGTCTATGTTAAGGTATGGGAGTTACGGTCACCTTAGCGGTAAGACTACCTTAGGTCTATGTTAAGGTATGGGAGTTACGGTCACCTTAAGCTAAGACTACCTTAGGTCTATGTTAAGGTATGGGAGTTACGGTCACCTTAGCTAAGACTACCTTAGGTCTATGTTAAGGTATGGGAGTTACGGTCACCTTTAGCTAAGACTACCTTAGGTCTATGTTAAGGTATGGGAGTTCACGGTCACCTTAGCGCTAAGACTACCTTAGGTCTATGTTAAGGTATGGGAGTTACGGTCACCTTAAGCTAAGACTACCTTAGGTCTATGTTAAGGTATGGGAGTTACGGTCACCTTAGCGCTAAGACTACCTTAGGTCTATGTTAAGGTATGGGAGTTGCAAGCACCTTAGCGCTAAGACTACCTTAGGTCTATGTTAAGGTATGGGAGTTACGGTCACCTTAGCGGTAAGACTACCATGGGTCTATGTTAAGGTATGGGAGTTACGGTCACCTTAGCGGTAAGACTACCATGGGTCTATGTTAAGGTATGGGAGTTACGGTCACCTTAGAGCTAAGACTACCTTAGGTCTATGTTAAGGTATGGGAGTTACGGTCACCTTAGCCATAAGACTACCTTAGGTCTATGATAAGGTATGGGAGTTCACGGTCACCTTAGCGGTAAGACTACCTTAGGTCTATGTTAAGGTATGGGAGTTCACGGTCACCTTAGCTAGTACTACCTTAGGTCTATGTTAAGGTATGGGAGTTCACGGTCACCATAAGCTAAGACTACCTTAGGTCTATGTTAAGGTATGGGAGATTCACGGTCACCTTAGCGCTAAGACTACCTTAGGTCTATGTTAAGGTATGGGAGTTCACGGTCACCTTAGCGCTAAGACTACCTTAGGTCTATGTTAAGGTATGGGAGTTCTACGGTCACCTTAAGCTAAGACTACCTTAGGTCTATGTTAAGGTATGGGAGTTTACGGTCACCTTAGCTAAGACTACCTTAGGTCTATGTTAAGGTATGGGAGTTACGGTCACCTTAAGCTAAGACTACCTTAGGTCTATGTTAAGGTATGGGAGTTACGGTCACCTTAGCGCTAAGACTACCTTAGGTCTATGTTAAGGTATGGGAGTTCACGGTCACCTTAGCTAAGACTACCATGGGTCTATGTTAAGGTATGGGAGTTCTACGGTCACCTTAGCGGTAAGACTACCATGGGTCTGTGTTAAGGTATGGGAGTTACGGTCACCTTAAGCTAAGACTACCATGGGTCTATGTTAAGGTATGGGAGTTACGGTCACCTTAGCGGGTAAGACTACCATGGGTCTATGTTAAGGTATGGGAGTTACGGTCACCTTAAGCTAAGACTACCTTAGGTCTATGTTAAGGTATGGGAGTTCACGGTCACCTTAAGCTAAGACTACCTTAGGTCTATGTTAAGGTATGGGAGTTACGGTCACCTTAAGCTAAGACTACCTTAGGTCTATGTTAAGGTATGGGAGTTCACGGTCACCTTAAGCTAAGACTACCATGGGTCTATGTTAAGGTATGGGAGTTACGGTCACCTTAGCGGTAAGACTACCATGGGTCTATGTTAAGGTATGGGAGTTACGGTCACCTTAGCGGTAAGACTACCATGGGTCTATGTTAAGGTATGGGAGTTACGGTCACCTTAGCGCTAAGACTACCTTAGGTCTATGTTAAGGTATGGGAGTTACGGTCACCTTAGCCATAAGACTACCTTAGGTCTATGATAAGGTATGGGAGTTACGGTCACCTTAGCGCTAAGACTAACTTAGGTCTATGTTAAGGTATGGGAGTTACGGTCACCTTAGCGCTAAGACTACCTTAGGTCTATGTTAAGGTATGGGAGTTACGGTCACCTTAGCGCTAAGACTACCTTAGGTCTATGTTAAGGTATGGGAGTTACGGTCACCTTAGCGCTAACATCGCTTTGTACAACGGCACCCTGACCCGGAGGAATACAGCCTTCCTCTGCTTGTGATGAGTGATTGAGTGATCGAGTGAGTGAGTGAGTGAGTATGGTTTTACGTCGCTTTTAGCAATATTCCTGCAATATATCGGCGGAGGACACCAGAGATGGGCTTCACACATTGTACCCATGAAGGGAATCGAGGGGATACAGTTCTAAACGTAATACAGTATCACAGGGGATACAGTTCTAAACGTAATACAGTATCACAGGGGATACAGTTCTAAACGTAATACAGTATTACGGGGGATACAGTTGTAAACGTAATACAGTATTACAGGGGATACAGTTCTAAACGTAATACAGTATTACGGGGGATACAGTTGTAAACGTAATACAGTATTACGGGGGATACAGTTCTAAACGTAATACAGTATCACAGGGGATACAGTTCTAAACGTAATACAGTATTACGGGGGATACAGTTCTAAACGTAATACAGTATCACAGGGGATACAGTTCTAAACGTAATACAGTAGCACAGGGGATACAGTTGTAAACGTAATACAGTATTACAGGGGATACAGTTCTAAACGTAATACAGTATTACGGGGGATACAGTTCTAAACGTAATACAGTATTACGGGGGATACAGTTCTAAACGTAATACAGTATCACAGGGGATACAGTTGTAAACGTAATACAGTATCACAGGGGATACAGTTCTAAACGTAATACAGTATCACAGGGGATACAGTTCTAAACGTAATACAGTATTACGGGGGATACAGTTCTAAACGTAATACAGTATCACAGGGGATACAGTTCTAAACGTAATACAGTAGCACAGGGGATACAGTTGTAAACGTAATACAGTATTACGGGGGATACAGTTGTAAACGTAATACAGTATCACAGGGGATACAGTTCTAAACGTAATACAGTATTTGTTTCATCTTCCATTATGCTTATTTTGCCATGTTATGTTTTGTTATGTAAAAATGTATTATTTCATTACAAACCTGTTCCCCCGCGGAAGCTGACGAAGAAGATGGCAGGTTGTTGGATCGTCTCGTGTACGATGTGTCATCCCTCGTGGTTTGATTGACAGTTGCCATGGAAGACATTAATGGAAGGATACAACTTCCACATTTAGCGAAACCTTATCTGTCTCCAACTTCAACTTGTCTTTGAAGATGTAATGAACAAAAGCTAGTCATTAGAATACATCAAACCAGAAATTATTGAGAACTTAAAGATTGTAATTTTTTATATTATTTTCACTCATTTGTTTTTTTCACTTTATTTCTTTTTCGCACTGGTACAGTTTTATCCTTCATACACAGCACTATATCAAATACATAGCATAAGTGAGATCGAATAGACTATGTAAATAGGTTGTGGCATGATGACCAGAAAGTCGTGAACTTGCTATATTTGCATACAGAGTATGCATTATGTTTATGGAGATTGTAACTGTGGTTTAATTTGGCTTTGAGACTTTCAAGAGTTGGACGTATATTTGCTAGTTTTCTGGAATATATATATTCCTTTGTTATGATAAATATCAAGTTCAGAACATCGTTACGTTTTTCATGAAAGGCTAAAAAAGATTTT
The DNA here is from genome assembly GCF_003918875.1 of Haliotis rubra. Taxonomy (NCBI): domain Eukaryota; kingdom Metazoa; phylum Mollusca; class Gastropoda; order Lepetellida; family Haliotidae; genus Haliotis; species Haliotis rubra. Next base: position 157,494 of record NW_025767565.1, read on the forward strand.
TTTGAGATCCAGGTTTATAGTAGTGTCTGTTTTATCTTCAATCCAGTTTAAAAGGTCTTGCCACAGCCTATTTACGTATCTGTATTTGTGATGAAGTTCGTTTTCCCATTTACATTGATATCCCAAACTTGGAATAGATTTGACCTTGTTTAGTAGCGTTGTGTAGAAAATATTGCAGCCTTTCTTATTTTCATAGAGTATTTTTACATTCGGGGGGGAATAAAGGATAATGTCTTTGCTTTATCAATATCGTAGCTTCTTGCTTTGAATATTGTTTTATTGAAGATAATATTCCCACATATTCTAAGAAATTTGTCTCTACTCTATGCGTCTCTTTAAACTCAGTGAAAGACGAAAGGATTCGTCATGGTTTAATGCGTCATTTCAAAATTTTACATTTGCTTTTAAGTAGTGTTCATATAGTATAGATTTGTTTTTTCAATTTTTGAATTGTTATTTGTCCAAAAGTCGGATTTCGTGTAAGGGTACCGTTCTTGTAAATCAGCCCAAGCGTCCAGAACATCTTTCCAGAAAAAGTTTTTTAGTTTTGGGATGATGTGTTTACAGGTAATTTGAGCCCATTTCTATTTGGTTTGTATTTTTTTACCGTGTTATTTAAGATATTGTTGAATTTAGAGTTTATTGTAAATAACCTTCTTATCCATGATATTTGTTTAGTTTTTATAGTTTCTAGTTTATCTGGAACTTTCAAGCCGCCTTCTTTATAGTTTCTGATTATCAGAGATCTTTTTATTTTGTCTGGTTTGCCTCTCCAAATAAATGCGATGATTTTTTTCTGGATCATTTGAATTGTATTTATTTGGGGGTTTGGTAGTGAGCAAAATAGATGATTAAGTGTGGGCATTAGGCTTTTCAGGATAGTTATTCTGCCGAATGGTGTGAGATCTCTAAGTGACCAAAGTTTCATTAATCTATCCATTTTCTTTAGTTTATCTTTATAGTTTCTTTCCACCATTTCTGCCTTATTATGTTGAAATATGATACCTAGCAGTTTGAAAGGTCTTTGCGTCCAGTCTAGATTATAGTCTCTGCAATACTGTGTACTTGAGAATTGTTTAGAACCTATCCACCTATCCACACTACTAGTTTTATCAATGTTTATTTTAAGACCAGAGAAGGATGCATATTGTTTAAGCACTTCCAATGTTGTTTGAAAAGAACGTTCAGACCCGTCTAAGATTATAGTTGTATCGTCTGCAAACTGTGTTAGCAAATATTCTAAGTCAAACATTTTTATCCCTTTTAATTTGTCATTTTGACGTAACATGTGAGCAAGGATTTCTGCGACTATGAGAAATAGATATGGCGGTAGAGGATCACCTTGTCCACAGCTTCTAGCAATGTGGAAGAAGTCTGATGCAAAACCATTTATTGAAACGCTAGAATGTATGTTATTGTATAATGTGTTAATCCAGTGTTTAAATGATGGTCCAAAATTAAAGAAGTTAAGACATTTCTCAATAAAAGACCATTCCACGGAATCGAAATCTTTTTCAAAGTCTATCTTTCTTCACTCATTACTCACGTGTTAAATGTGAATATTAACAGAACATAACTCCAGATTCAAAGATAGGTGAACAGTTAGTATTTTGTCAAGTCACCATGGGCAGCAATGCAGGCTTCAATACGGCGGGACATACTACTGATCAAAGAAGTTAGAAAGTCGTGGCCCATGCTGTCCCAATATCGGACCACCTCTTCTTTCATTTCAGCAATATTTGTCAATTTTTCTTATTGACACTTTCCTTCATAAGTCCCTTAACATTTTCTATTGGATTTAGGTCAAGGTTATAGCTTGGCCAATCTAATAATGTCATTTTTTGGGTCCGAAACCAGGCCTGTGAATGCTTTGAACGATGCTTTGGGTCGTTGTCCTGCTGGAAAATCCAAACATTTCCATAGAACACGTGAGCAGATGGAAGTAAATGTCCCTCGAGAATATCTGTGTACCGCTCACTGTTCATATTCCCTTCAAATACACAGAGGGGCGTTGCCCCTAACACAGACATGCCACCTCACACGTTAAATTTCGGACTTTACTTTAGGCGCTGATACAAAGGTTTTGTCTGTTTGTTTGGTCCAGAATTTCAGTGTATTAGGAAACAGCCACACAGAACTTTCATTTGAGAAAATCACATTGTCCCAGGTAAAATGTCTATGCTGTAAGCACCAGTTCAACCTTCACTCCTTTGTTCAGGTTTGATGATCGGTGATGGAATTCCTCGTCTTTTCTGCCAACCAATTGAATGCAGCTCAGTTCTAATTGTATCCTTACAGACAGCCACAGTTTTTCTATCAATCATATCCAGCCTTAAGGTTTCTAAACTCCTTCGTTTGTTTTTAGAAACAAGAATACCAAGCCGCGTCCTGTCACCAACAGTCAATTTTCTGGGCCTACCTGCGCCTCCCTGGTGCTCAATGCCATATCCATTTTCAATATTTTTAAAACACGATACACAGTGGACAAAGGGATGCCTGTTCTACTTGAAATCACTTTAGCTGATCTGATGTCCTTGTTATAATACTCTAAAATCAACTTGCTCTTCTCTAAATCATCCAAACTGAGGTTCACTGAAAATGTCGTCTGCTAGCAAGTAAACAAAGGGGGATAACTCTTCACAAACTAATGAAAAAGGATTTACAGAGTTGTCTCTCTTGAATGAAACCAAGCACTAGATAGCTGGTCAAGGTTGTTCATACTAGAAATCCAATTAAACATATTCCTAAAATTCTCAATAATTTCTGGTCATTCTATGTCATAAACAATTAACTTCTTTCTGTCGTAGACACAAAAATAAAAATCCGAGGTAAAAGAAATACATAGTAAGTCGGATGCAGTAAACGATCTGAACGCGGAACGTGGCTATTACGGTCAGTAATGTATGACGTTTTACTGAGTGATTAAACGCCTTAAAAAGTAATTCGTACCATATGAAATCTGTTTTGTGTAAATATTTTTCAGCGAAATCTGTGTGTGCCTCAAAACGAGCATAACCTGTTTCCGTAAGTATTTACAGTACACAGGTCGTAATGGTAGTACTATGGTCGGATCACCTTTGCCGGAGTCCACTTTTCCTTGACCTTGAGCTTGACCTACGTAAACACCTGTGTGACCTATTTTGGTGCCGTGGGATGTTTCTGCAAGGGTCATTGACCTCACGTAACCTTGACCTAAATGAACACCCGTGAGACCGACTTTATCTTGGAATGATCTCACACTCATCCGTTAGCCACAGTGACGTCATGATCTATTTTTTAGCACTCAAATTCGACTATAAACGTCCCAGTCGTTTTAGTGGATTGACATCATTCACCAGTAAGACACATACGAATCAACCTGGAAAATATACTGACACACATTGAAAACGCAAAACCCATTTTAGCAATTTTTAACAAAGTTTCATGAAGCAAATTCATTTATTACACGAAAATACAGTGATGTGAGGTTGCCTTATAAAACCATATGCACATCTGGGTGTGTGTGTTTCTGGCATGAGTAGAGTTCATGAAAACAGAACTCTGTCAGATTCCCTGGACCTGCTGGGGTGCGTGATTGCCATGACCTGCACGTGCAACGTCAGGTTTGGGACCCATCAAAGGCACTATGGTTCAAATGTTTTAACTAGCAGTCACGAAATGCTCGCCTTGCTGAGAATTATAACACAAGAGAGATGGTAACCTGAAAAATACACATCTCCCAGTGACGTCAGCTATACCCGGTGTCTATTCCACTATGACGTCAGCTACAAGTGGTGTCTATTCCACCATGACGTCAGCTATACCCGCTGCCTATTCCACTATGACGTCAGATACACCTAGTGTCTTTTCTTCCAATAAGACTTTATTCTTTATGTGTTAGGGTTCATGTCTCTATGGTGGGAGATACAGTCATTCCAGATGGTAACCTGAAAAATACACATCTCCCAGTGACGTCAGCTATACCCGGTGTCTATTCCACCATGACGCCAGCTATACCCGGTGTCTATTCCACTATGACGTCAGATACACCTGGTGTCTTTTCTTCAATAAGACTTTATTCCTTATGTGTTAGGGTCCATGTCTCTATGGTGGAAGATACAGTCATTCCAGATGGTAACCTGAAAAATACACATCTCCTTGTGACGTCAGCTATACCCGTTGTCTATTGTTCCTATGACGCCAGCTATACCCGGTGTCTATTCCACTATGACGTCAGCTATACCCGGTGTCTATTCTTCCTATTGACGTCAGCTATACCCGGTGTCTATTCCCCTATGACGTCAGCTATACCGGTGTCTATTCTTCCTATGACGTCAGCTATACCTGGTGTCTCTTCCCCTATGACGTTGTATACGCCTAGTGTCTTTTCTTCCAGTAAGACTTTATTCCCATTTGTTAGGGTCCCCGTGTCTGGTGGGAGATACAGAAGTTCTATCTGGCAACATCCCTACAAAGACATCAGTGGCCGGAGACGGATGTTCAGGCTAGTCTCCTGCTGCTTCTGTCGATATAATCACAGGTGTCGTCATTCCTATACTGTCAGGTACGTGTGTCTGAAATCTCCTTGATCAACACCAGGAGCCAGTGCGGTGTTTTCATCCGTCCGAAAGCAAACCACACTTTGACATGAAGATAGGAGAACTCGGGGCTATCACCTACTGAGAAACATGTTCCACTGGGGCACTTCCCCTAATCACAATATCTGTGCGAATTTAATTAATTATTTCCTTTAGGTCCAGATCCACTATATAATGCCTCATATCCATACCCGTAATTGCATTCAGTGTTTTGTACTGAAACCTCATTCTCCAATACTCCTGGGATTCACTCACTAACTCCTTCTCGTTATAACATGTGCTGTTTGTAAATCCAACTAATTCCTGCTCGTTATAACATGTGTTGTTTGTAAACCCAACTCACTCACTCCTCGTTATAACATGTGCTGTTTGTAAACCCAACTCACTAACTCCTTGTTATAACATATGTTGTTTGTAAACCCAACTCACTAACTCCTTTATTGTTATAACATGTCATGTTTGTAAACCCAACTCACTAACCACTTCTTGTTATGAAATGTGCTGTTTGTAAACCCAACCCACCTACTCCTTCTCGCTATAACATGTGCTGTTTGTAAACCAAACTCACTAACTCCTTCTTGTTATAACATCGGTTATTTGTAAACCCAACTCACTAGCTCCTCGTTATAACATGTGCTGTTTGTAAACCAAACTCACTAACTCCTTCTTGTTATAACATGTGTTGTTTGTAAACCCAACTCACTAACTCCTCGTTATAACATGTGCTGTTTCTAAACCCAACTCACTAACTCCTCGTTATAACATGTGCTTTTTGTAAACCCAACAGACAAACTCCTTCTTGTTATAACATGTGTTGTTTATAAACCCAACTCACTAACTCCTTCTTGTTATAACATGTGTTGTTTGTAAACCCAACTCACTCACTCCTCGTTATAACATGTGCTTTTTGTAAACCCAACTCACAAACTCCTTCTTGTTATAACATCTGTTGCTTGTAAACCCAACTCACTAACTCCTTCTTGTTATAACATCTGTTGTTTGTAAACCCAACTCACTAACTCCTTCTTGTTATAACATGTGATGTTTGTAAACCCAACTCACTAACTCCTTCTTGTTATAACATCTGTTGTTTGTAAACCAACTCACTAACTCCTTCTTGTTGTAACTTATGTTGTATGTTATCACAACTCACTAACTCCTTCTTGCTATAACATGTGATGTTTGTAAACCCAACTCACTAACTCCTTCTTGTTATAACTTATGTTGTTTGTAAACCCAACTCACTCATTCCTGCTCGTTGTAACATGTGCTGTTTGTAAACCCAATTCACTCACTCCTACTCGCTATAACATGTGCTATTTGTAGACTCAACTCACTCATTCCTGCTCGTTATAACATCTGTTGATTGTAAACCCAACTCACTAACTTCTTCTTGCTATAACATGTGATGTTTTTAAACCCAACTCACAAACTCCTTCTTGTTATAACATGTGATGTTTGTAAACCCAACTCACTTACTCCTTCTCGCTATAACATGTGCTGTTTGTAAACCCAACTCACTAACTCCTCCTCGTTATAACATGTGTTGTTTGTAAACCCAACTCACTAACTCCTCGTTATAACATGTGCTGTTTGTAAACCCAACTCACTAACTCCTTCTTGTTATAGCATGTGTTGTTTGTAAACCCAACTCACTAACTCCTTCTTGTTATAACATGTGATGTTTCTAAACCCAACTCACTAACTCATCGTTATAACATGTGCTGTTGTAAACCAAACTCACTAACTCCTTCTTGTTATAACATCTGTTCTTTGTAAACCCAACTCACTAACGCCTCGTTATAGCATGTGCTTTTGTTAACCCAACAGACTAACTCCTTCTTGTTATAACATGTGTTGTTTATAAACCAACTCACTCACTCCTCGTTATAACATGTGCTGTTTGTAAACCCAACTCACTAACTCCTTCTTGTTATAACAAGTGTTGTTTGTAAACCCAACTCACTAACTCCTTCTTGTTATAACAAGTGTTGTTTGTAAACCCAACTCACTAACTCCTTCTTGTTATAACATGTCATGTTTGTAAATTCAACTCACTAACTCCTTCTTGTTATAATGTGTTGTTTGTAAATTCAACTCACTAACTCCTTCTTGTTATAATGTGTTGTTTGTAAACCCAACTCACTAACTCCTTCTTGTTATAACATGTGCTTTTTGTAAACCCAACAGACTAACTCCACGTTATAACGTATGCTGTTTGTAAACCCAACTCACTCACTCCTGCTCGTTATGACATGTGCTGTTTGTAAACCCAACTCACTCCGTCTCGTTATAACATGTGTTGTTTGTAAACCCAACTAATTCCTTCTTGTTATAACATGTGATGTTTGTAAACCCAACTCACTAACTCCTTGTTATAACATGTGCTGTTTGTAAACCCAACTCACTAACTCCTTCTTGTTATAACATGTCATGTTTGTAAACTCAACTCACTAACTCCTTCTTGTTATAACATGTGCTTTTTGTAAACCCAACAGACTAACTCCTCGTTATGACATGTGCTGTTTGTAAACCCAACACACTAGCTCCTGCTCGTTAAAAGTTCTATTGTTTGTAAACCCAACTCACTAACTCCTGCTCGTTATAACATGTGTTGTTTCTAAACCCAACTCACTAACTCCTCGTTATAACATGTGATGTTTGTAAACCCAACTCACTAACTCCTTGTTATAACATGTGTTTGTAAACCCAACTCACTAACTCCTTCTTGTTATAACATGTGCTGTTTGTAAACCCAACTAATTCCTTCTTGTTATAACATGTGCTGTTTCTAAACCCAACTCACTAACTCCTCGTTATAACATGTGCTGTTTGTAAACCCAATTCACTAACTCCTTCTTATTATAACATGTGTTGTTTGTAAACCCAACTCACTAACTCCTTCTTGTTATGACATGTGCTGTTTGTAAACCAAACTCACTAACTCCTCGTTATAACATGTGCTGTTTCTAAACCCAACTCACTAACTCCTCGTTATAACATGTGCTGTTGTAAACCAAACTCACTAACTCCTTGTTATAACATGTGTTGTTTGTAAACCCAACTCACTAACGCCTCGTTATAACATGTGCTTTTGTAAACCCAACAGACTAACTCCTTCTTGTAATAACATATGTTGTTTATAAACCCAACTCACTCACTCCTCGTTATAACATGTGATGTTTGTAAACCCAACTCACTCCTCCTCGTTATAACATGTTGTTTGTAAACCCAATTAATTCCTTCTTGTTATAACATGTTTTTTGTAAACCCAACTCACTCACTCCTTGTTATAACATGTGTTGTTTGTAAACCCAACTCACTAACTCCTTCTTGCTATAACATGTGATGTTTGCAAACCCAACTCACTAGCTCCTTCTTGTTATAACATGTGTTGTTTGTAACCCAACTCACTAACTCCTTGTTATAACATGTATGTTGTTTGTAAACTCAACTCACTAACTCCTTCTCGTTATAACATGTGCTGTTTGTAAACCCAACTCACTAACTCCTACTCGTTATAACATGTGCTGTTTGTAAACCCAACTCACTCATTCCTGCTCGTTATAACATCTGTTGTTTGTAAACCAAAGTCACCCACTCATTCCTGCTCGTTATAACATGTGCTGTTTGTGAACCAAACTCACCCACCCATTACTACTCGTTGTAACATGTGCTGTTTGTAAACCCAACTCACTCACTCATTCCTGCTCGTTATAACATGTGCTGTTTGGAAATCCAATTCACTCACTCCTGCACGTTATAATATGTGATGTTGTAAACCAAACCAACCCACTCATTTCTGCTCGTTATAGGATGTGCTGTTTGTAAACCAAACTCACCTACTCATTCCTGCTCGTTATAACATGTGCTGTTTGTAAACCCAACTCACTAACTCCTTCTTGTTATAACATGTCATGTTTGTAAACTCAACTCACTAACTCCTTCTTGTTATAACATGTGCTTTTTGTAAACCCAACAGACTAACTCCTCGTTATGACATGTGCTGTTTGTAAACCCAACACACTAGCTCCTGCTCGTTAAAAGTTCTATTGTTTGTAAACCCAACTCACTAACTCCTGCTCGTTATAACATGTGTTGTTTCTAAACCCAACTCACTAACTCCTCGTTATAACATGTGATGTTTGTAAACCCAACTCACTAACTCCTTGTTATAACATGTGTTGTTTTGTTTGTAAACCCAACTCACTAACTCCTTCTTGTTATAACATGTGCTGTTTGTAAACCCAACTAATTCCTTCTTGTTATAACATGTGCTGTTTCTAAACCCAACTCACTAACTCCTCGTTATAACATGTGCTGTTTGTAAACCCAATTCACTAACTCCTTCTTATTATAACATGTGTTGTTTGTAAACCCAACTCACTAACTCCTTCTTGTTATGACATGTGCTGTTTGTAAACCAAACTCACTAACTCCTCGTTATAACATGTGCTGTTTCTAAACCCAACTCACTAACTCCTCGTTATAACATGTGCTGTTGTAAACCAAACTCACTAACTCCTTGTTATAACATGTGTTGTTTGTAAACCCAACTCACTAACGCCTCGTTATAACATGTGCTTTTGTAAACCCAACAGACTAACTCCTTCTTGTAATAACATATGTTGTTTATAAACCCAACTCACTCACTCCTCGTTATAACATGTGATGTTTGTAAACCCAACTCACTCCTCCTCGTTATAACATGTTGTTTGTAAACCCAATTAATTCCTTCTTGTTATAACATGTTTTTTGTAAACCCAACTCACTCACTCCTTGTTATAACATGTGTTGTTTGTAAACCCAACTCACTAACTCCTTCTTGCTATAACATGTGATGTTTGCAAACCCAACTCACTAGCTCCTTCTTGTTATAACATGTGTTGTTTGTAACCCAACTCACTAACTCCTTGTTATAACTTATGTTGTTTGTAAACTCGACTCACTCATTCCTGCTCGTTGTAACATGTGCTGTTTGTAAACCCAATTCACTCACTCCTACTCGCTATAACATGTGCTGTTTGTAAATTCGACTCACTCATTCCTGCTCGTTATAACATCTGTTGTTTGTAAACCAAAGTCACCCACTCATTCCTGCTCGTTATAACATGTGCTGTTTGTGAACCAAACTCACCCACCCATTACTACTCGTTGTAACATGTGCTGTTTGTAAACCCAACTCACTCACTCATTCCTGCTCGTTATAACATGTGCTGTTTGGAAATCCAATTCACTCACTCCTGCACGTTATAATATGTGATGTTGTAAACCAAACCAACCCACTCATTTCTGCTCGTTATAGGATGTGCTGTTTGTAAACCAAACTCACCTACTCATTCCTGCTCGTTATAACATGTGATGTTTGTAAACCAACCTGAACTCACTCACTCCTGCTCGTTATAACATGTGTTGTTTGTAAACTCAACTCACTCATTCCTGCTCGTTATAACATGAGGTGTTTGTAAACAAAACTAACTCCTGCTCGTTATAACATGTGTTTCTAAACCCAACTCACTCTCTCATTCCTGATCGTTATAACATGTGTTTGTAAACCCAATTCACTCACTCCTGCTCGTTATAACATGTGCTGTTTGTAAACCAAACTCACCTACTCATTCTTGCTCGTTATAACATGTGCTGTTTGTAAACTCAAGTCTCACTCATTCCTGCTCGTTATAACATGTGCTGTTTGTAAACCAAACTCACCCACTCATTCCTGCTCGTTATAACATGTTCTGTTTGTAAACCAAAGTCACCCTCTCATTCTTGCTCGTTATAACATGTGCTGTTTGTAAACCAAAGCCACCCTCTCATTCCTGTTCGTGATAACATGTGCTGTTTGTAAACCAAACTCACCTACTCATTCTTGCTCGTTATAACATGTGCTGTTTGTAAACTCAACTCACTCATTCCTGCTCGTTATAACATGTGCTGTTTGTGAACCCAAAATGACTCACTCATTCCTGCTTCCTGCTCGTTATAACATGTGCTGTTTGTAAACTCAACTCACTCATTCCTGCTCGTTATAACATGTGCTGTTTGTGAACCCAACTCACTCACTCCTGCTCGTTATAACATGTGCTGTTTGTAAACCAAACTCACCTACTCATTCCTGCTCGTTATAACATGTGCTGTTTGTAAACTCAACTCACTCATTCCTGCTCGTTATAACATGTGCTGTTTGTAAACTCAACTCACTCATTCCTGCTCGTTATAACATGTGCTGTTTGTGAACCCAACTCACTCACTCCTGCTCGTTATAACATGTGCTGTTTGTAAACCAAACTCACCTACTCATTCCTGCTCGTTATAACATGGCTGTTTGTAAACTCAACTCACTCATTCCTGCTCGTTATAACATGAGGTGTTTGTAAACAAAACTAACTCCTGCTCGTTATAACATGTGTTTCTAAACCCAACTCACTCTCTCATTCCTGATCGTTATAACATGTGTTGTTTGTAAACCCAATTCACTCACTCCTGCTCGTTATAACATGTGCTGTTTGTAAACCAAACTCACCTACTCATTCTTGCTCGTTATAACATGTGCTGTTTGTAAACTCAACTCACTCATTCCTGCTCGTTATAACATGTGCTGTTTGTAAACCAAACTCACCCACTCATTCCTGCTCGTTATAACATGTTCTGTTTGTAAACCAAAGTCACCCTCTCATTCTTGCTCGTTATAACATGTGCTGTTTGTAAACCAAAGCCACCCTCTCATTCCTGTTCGTGATAACATGTGCTGTTTGTAAACCAAACTCACCTACTCATTCTTGCTCGTTATAACATGTGCTGTTTGTAAACTCAACTCACTCATTCCTGCTCGTTATAACATGTGCTGTTTGTGAACCCAACTCACTCACTCCTGCTCGTTATAACATGTGCTGTTTGTAAACTCAACTCACTCATTCCTGCTCGTTATAACATGTGCTGTTTGTGAACCCATTCACTCACTCCTGCTCGTTATAACATGTGCTGTTTGTAAACCAAACTCACCTACTCATTCCTGCTCGTTGTAACATGTGCTGTTTGTAAACTCAACTCACTCATTCCTGCTCGTTATAACATGTGCTGTTTGTAAACTCAACTCACTCATTCCTGCTCGTTATAACATGTGCTGTTTGTGAACCCAACTCACTCACTCCTGCTCGTTATAACATGTGCTGTTTGTAAACCAAACTCACCTACTCATTCCTGCTCGTTATAACATGGCTGTTTGTAAACTCAACTCACTCATTCCTGCTCGTTATAACATGTGCTGTTTGTAAACTCAACTCACTCATTCCTGCTCGTTGTAACATGTGCTGTTTGTTGTAACCCAACCAACTCACTCACTCCTGCTCGTTATAACATGTGCTGTTTGTAAACCAAACTCACCTACTCATTCCTGCCGTTGCTCGTAAACCCACTCACTCACTCATTCCTATAACATGTGGCTGTTTGTAAACTCAACTCACTCACTCCTGCTCGTTATAACATTTGCTATTTGTAAACTCAACTCACTCATTCCTGCTCGTTGTAACATGTGCTGTTTGTAAACCCAATTCACTCATTCCTGCTCGTTGTAACATGTGCTGTTTGTAAACCCAATTCACTCATTCCTGCTCGTTGTAACATGTGCTGTTTGTAAACCCAATTCACTCATTCCTGCTCGTTGTAACATGTGCTGTTTGTAAACCCAATTCACTCATTCCTGCTCGTTGTAACATGTGCTGTTTGTAAACCCAATTCACTCATTCCTGCTCGTTGTAACATGTGCTGTTTGTAAACCCAATTCACTCATTCCTGCTCGTTGTAACATGTGCTGTTTGTAAACCCAATTCACTCATTCCTGCTCGTTGTAACATGTGCTGTTTGTACTTTACACAGATGCGACCAAAGTGTGGCGGCGGATCCTGACATCGCGATAAAAAACGAAGAATTCCTAGATGTTCCGATTGTACACATCAAGGAGAAATCACAATTACTCGATGTAAAGTCGTGCCCCGTTTATCCGAAACTCAGACATCCGGAAAACTCGCCTTCCGAACATGTATACATATACTAGCCACATAAAGAAACTGTGCATTGTCAAAATATTATCCCAGTTGATAAGTACGATAACAATGTCAAAGGTACATATAAACTTTAATGGAGGGATCATGAGACCATAACATGTCGGGAGAATTTCAATTGAAAAGTCAATCACAATGACATCACGAGTCCACAAGCGGGACAGGGGTCAAACGACCATGTCACAAGCTCTGTAACGGGTATGTCCACCATCGACATTGAGAACAGCAGTGCATCGACGACGCATATAGCCTATCAAACTTGCAAAGAAGGCTTGTGGGATGTAATGCCAGAGTCTCTCAAGTTCTGTTGCAAGGTCAAGGACGTTATCTGGCGGATGAGGAAGACGGCGTAGACGTCGATCCATCTCGTCCCAAACATGCTCTATCGGGGAGTGATCCGGTGAATTTGCAGGCCAAGGCAGTAAATCAACGTTGTGGTGTTGCAAGAAATCCATAGCAACCCTTGTCGTATGAGGGCGGGCATTGTCCTGTTGGAATGTTAACCCAGGGCCATGACGCTGCAGAAAAAGAAATTGCCACAGGTCGAAGAATCTGATCCCTGTAGCCCACACCAGTTAAGCTGGAGTTCTTTGGCGTGCTGTTATTCCACCCCAAATCATCACGGAACCACAACCAAAGCGATTCCTCTCCAAGACACAGGCCTGTGCATAACGTTCTCCCACGCGTCTATAGGCACGTTGACGTCCATCACTATGGGAAATGTTAAACCTGGACTCATCTGTAAAAACAACATTTCTCCACCAAAACAAGGGTCTGGGGACATGTTTTCGGCACCACATTCGGCGGGCTTGTCCATGACGTTGTGTCAGGATAGGCCGTATGGCGGGACGTCGTGGTCTGATCCCGTGATGACGTAAACGTTGTCGAACGGTGTTGGGGTGGATACGGCGAAGTCCTGGGATGGTTCGGGCAGTCATCACTGCAGTCTGAAACCTGTGGCGAAGATGGGTCACCCTTATCCATCTGTCCTGTCTTGGCGTTGTTACACGTGGACGTCCAGAACGTGGCCGATCGATGACGTCATTTGTGTTCTGGTAGCGTCTCACCAGTGCAGAAATGGTGTTCCGGTGGCAGTGGAAATGTGCAGCCACTTGTCGTTGAGACATTCCCCCACGGACCATCCCAATGGCCTCATGACGTTATGCAGACGTGAGCCTTGGCATGCTATACGTTTCAATAGCCGTTTAAGTTTTTGAACGATCGCAAGGGCAGGGGTTGAGCTTTCCAAAGTGACAGTATTGTGTGGCATTCATTTGCTCTGTTTCTCTTTCCCGGATTTCACGTGCAACAACGTATTGCACGTCTCAAAGACGAACCCACTGACATCACGGAACGTGGCACGTGCATGCATGTTGGATACATGTCACTAATCTCTGAGTTTAAATCCTTATGTGTCTACACAGGTTTGCTAAATTTAGATTTTAAGTTTCTTTATGTGCCTAGTATATATTGAGATATTCCGATTGTTCTGCCCTACGACCATGATGAGAATAGATGACCTTCACCTTGTCACACGACAAGTGAACCACGATGAACCTTGGTCTGTGACAATGACTTGCTTCAAATTTGAACAATTTACAAAGATCTGTTTATCATTATTTAAAATGCATAAAGTACAGAACTGAAAACAACTTTTGCGTTTCTTTTTTGCAGAGGATTATATAAACACTTTTTCTGCATTGACATTCCCGCAGTGATACGTACCCTCCGTTCTGTTGTATGACCTTAAAACTTTAACTGCCTTAGCACTCGAGGCAGTCGTCCACCTGCGCGGATCAATGGACTGGCTTAACACGAACTGAGGCGGAGGAAACAGCTGCACTTCTTTCAGTCCTGGTATTAAATCATTCGTGATCTGAACTTCCTAAACTTCTCTAGAGAAGCCGTATAACTCATAGGTCATCCACACATTCGTCACCCAAACTGTCAATCACGTGCAATATATAAATATGGATTCTCGAAACCGATTAAACACTTCGTGACTGTGAAGGTAACATACTGAAGTCATACAAGGGTTGGGAGGGTTGCTGGTGACTGGATAGGTTAGAGAGTGGGTGCCAGTTGGGAGATACAGACAGTGAAGAGACGCCACTGAGTATACAGACTGGGAGATACACACATTGAAGAGACGCCACTGACTACAGAGACTGGGAGATACAGACAGTGAAGAGACGCCACTGACTACACAGACTGGGAGATACAGACAGTGAAGAGACGCCACTGACTACACAGACTGGGAGATACACCAATGAAGTGACGCCACTGACTACACAGACTGGGAGATACACACAGAGAAGAGACGCCACTGACTACACAGACTGGGAGATACACACATTGAAGAGACGCCACTGACTACAGAGACTGGGAGATACAGACAGTGAAGAGACGCCACTGAGTATACAGACTGGGAGATACACCAATGAAGTGACGCCACTGACAACACAGACTGGGAGATACAGACAGTGAAGAGACGCCACTGACTACACAGACTGGGAGATACACCAATGAAGTGACGCCACTGACTACACAGACTGGGAGGTACACACAGTGAAGTGACGCCACTGACTACACAGACTGGGAGATACACACAGTGAAGTGACGCCACTGACTACACAGACTGGGAGATACACCAATGAAGTGACGCCACTGGCTACGCAGACTGGGAGATACACACAGTGAAGAGACGCTACTGACTACACAGACTGGGAGATACACCAATGAAGTGACGCCACTGGCTACAGAGACTGGGAGATACACCAATGAAGTGACGCCACTGGCTACGCAGACTGGGAGATACACACAGTGAAGTGACGCCACTGACTACACAGACTGGGAGATACACATAGTGAAGTGACGCCACTGACTACACAGACTGGGAGATACACACAGTGAAGTGACGCCACTGACTACACAGACTGGGAGATACACATAGTGAAGTGACGCCACTGACTACACAGACTGGGAGATACACACAGTGAAGTGACGCCACTGACTACACAGACTGGGAGATACACACAGTGAAGTGACGCCACTGACTACACAGACTGGGAGATACACCAATGAAGTGACGCCACTGGCTACAGAGACTGGGAGATACACCAATGAAGTGACGCCACTGACTACAGAGACTGGGAGATACACACAGTGAAGAGACGCCACTGACTACACAGACTGGGAGATACACCAATGAAGTGACGCCACTGACTACACAGACTGGGAGATACACACAGTGAAGTGACGCCACTGACTACACAGACTGGGAGATACACCAATGAAGTGACGCCACTGACTACACAGACTGGGAGATACACACAGTGAAGTGACGCCACTGACTACACAGACTGGGAGATACATACAGTGAAGAGACGTCACTGACAACACAGACTGGGAGATACATACAGTGAAGAGACGCCACTGACTACACAGACTGGGAGATACAGACAGTGAAGAGACGCCACTGACTACACAGACTGGGAGATACACACAGTGAAGTGACGCCACTGACTACACAGACTGGGAGATACACCAATGAAGTGACGCCACTGACTACACAGACTGGGAGATACACACAGTGAAGTGACGCCACTGACTACACAGACTGGGAGATACATACAGTGAAGAGACGTCACTGACAACACAGACTGGGAGATACATACAGTGAAGAGACGCCACTGACTACACAGACTGGGAGATACAGACAGTGAAGAGACGCCACTGACTACACAGACTGGGAGATACACACAGTGAAGTGACGCCACTGACTACACAGACTGGGAGATACACCAATGAAGTGACGCCACTGGCTACGCAGACTGGGAGATACACACAGTGAAGAGACGCCACTGACTACACAGACTGGGAGATACACCAATGAAGTGACGCCACTGGCTACACAGACTGGGAGATACACCAATGAAGTGACGCCACTGGCTACGCAGACTGGGAGATACACACAGTGAAGTGACGCCACTGACTACACAGACTGGGAGATACACCAATGAAGTGACGCCACTGACTACACAGACTGGGAGATACATACAGTGAAGAGACGTCACTGACTACAGAGACTGGGAAATACACACAGAGAAGAGACGCCACTGACTACAGAGACTGGGAGATACACACAGTGAGGTGACGCCACTGACTACAGAGACTGGGAGATACACATAGTGAAGAGACGCCACTGACTACAGAGACTGGGAGATACAGACAGTGAAGAGACGCCACTGAGTACACAGACTGGGAGAACCACAAAGTGAAGAGACGCCACTGACTACATAGACTGGGAGATACACACAGTGAAGTGACGCCACTGACTACACAGACTGGGAGAACCACACAGTGAAGTGACGCCACTGGCTACACAGACTGGGAGATACATACAGTGAAGAGACGTCACTGACTACAGAGACTGGGAAATACACACAGAGAAGAGACGCCACTGACTACAGAGACTGGGAGATACACACAGTGAAGTGACGCCACTGACTACAGAGACTGGGAGATACACATAGTGAAGAGACGCCACTGACTACAGAGACTGGGAGATACAGACAGTGAAGAGACGCCACTGAGTACACAGACTGGGAGAACCACAAAGTGAAGAGACGCCACTGACTACATAGACTGGGAGATACACACAGTGAAGTGACGCCACTGACTACAGAGACTGGGAGATACAGACAGTGAAGAGACGCCACTGAGTACACAGACTGGGAGAACAACAAAGTGAAGAGACGCCACTGACTACAAAGACTGGGAGATACACACAGTGAAGTGACGCCACTGACTACAGAGACTGGGAGATACACATAGTGAAGAGACGCCACTGACTACAGAGACTGGGAGATACAGACAGTGAAGAGACGCCACTGAGTACACAGACTGGGAGAACCACAAAGTGAAGAGACGCCACTGACTACATAGACTGGGAGATACACACAGTGAAGTGACGCCACTGACTACAGAGACTGGGAGATACACATAGTGAAGAGACGCCACTGACTACAGAGACTGGGAGATACAGACAGTGAAGAGACGCCACTGACTACACAGACTGGGAGATACACACATTGAAGAGACGTCACTGACTACACAGACTGGGAGATACACACAGTGAAGTGACGCCACTGACTACACAGACTGGGAGATACATACAGTGAAGAGACGCCACTGACTACACAGACTGGGAGATACACACATTGTAGAGACGTCACTGACTACAGAGACTGGGAGATACACACAGTGAAGAGACGCCACTGACTACACAGACTGGGAGATACACACATTGAAGAGACGTCACTGACTACAGAGACTGGGAGATACAGACAGTGAAGAGACGCCACTGACTACACAGACTGGGAGATACACACATTGAAGAGACGTCACTGACTACAGAGACTGGGAGATACACACAGTGAAGAGACGTCACTGACTACACAGACTGGGAGATACATACAGTGAAGAGACGTCACTGACTACAGAGACTGGGAAATACACACAGAGAAGAGACGCCACTGACTACAGAGACTGGGAGATACACAGAGTGAGGTGACGCCACTGACTACAGAGACTGGGAGATACACATAGTGAAGAGACGCCACTGACTACAGAGACTGGGAGATACAGACAGTGAAGAGACGCCACTGAGTACACAGACTGGGAGAACCACAAAGTGAAGAGACGCCACTGACTACATAGACTGGGAGATACACACAGTGAAGTGACGCCACTGACTACACAGACTGGGAGAACCACACAGTGAAGTGACGCCACTGGCTACACAGACTGGGAGATACATACAGTGAAGAGACGTCACTGACTACAGAGACTGGGAAATACACACACAGAGAAGAGACGCCACTGACTACAGAGACTGGGAGATACACACAGTGAAGTGGCGCCACTGACTACAGAGACTGGGAGATACACATAGTGAAGAGGCGCCACTGACTACAGAGACTGGGAGATACAGACAGTGAAGAGAGCCACTGAGCACACAGACTGGGAGAACCACAAAGTGAAGAAGCGCCACTGACTACATAGACTGGGAGATACACACAGTGAAGTGACGCCACTGACTACAGAGACTGGAGAGATACAGACAGTGAAGAGACGCCACTGAGTACACACAGACTGGGAGAACAACAAAGTGAAGAGACGCCACTGACTACAAAGACTGGGAGATACACAGTGAAGTGACGCCACTGACTACAGAGACTGGGAGATACACATAGTGAAGAGACGCCACTGACTACAGAGACTGGGAGATACAGACAGTGAAGAGACGCCACTGAGTACACAGACTGGGAGAACCACAAAGTGAAGAGACGCCACTGACTACATAGACTGGGAGATACACACAGTGAAGTGACGCCACTGACTACAGAGACTGGGAGATACACATAGTGAAGAGACGCCACTGACTACAGAGACTGGGAGATACAGACAGTGAAGAGACGCCACTGACTACACAGACTGGGAGATACACACATTGAAGAGACGTCACTGACTACACAGACTGGGAGATACACACAGTGAAGTGACGCCACTGACTACACAGACTGGGAGATACATACAGTGAAGAGACGCCACTGACTACACAGACTGGGAGATACACACATTGTAGAGACGTCACTGACTACAGAGACTGGGAGATACACACAGTGAAGAGACGCCACTGACTACACAGACTGGGAGATACACACATTGAAGAGACGTCACTGACTACAGAGACTGGGAGATACAGACAGTGAAGAGACGCCACTGACTACACAGACTGGGAGATACACACATTGAAGAGACGTCACTGACTACAGAGACTGGGAGATACACACAGTGAAGAGACGTCACTGACTACACAGACTGGGAGATACATACAGTGAAGACACGCCACTGACTACAGAGACTGGGAGATACAGACAGTGAAGAGACGCCACTGACTACACAGACTGGGAGATACACACAGTGAAGAGACGCCACTGACTACACAGACTGGGAGATACACACATTGAAGAGACGTCACTGACTACAGAGACTGGGTGATACAGACAGTGAAGAGACGCCACTGACTACACAGACTGGGAGATACACACATTGAAGAGACGTCACTGTCTACAGAGACTGGGAGATACACACAGTGAAGAGACGTCACTGACTACACAGACTGGGAGATACATACAGTGAAGAGACGTCACTGACTACACAGACTGGGAGATACATACAGTGAAGAGACGCCACTGACTACACAGACTGGGAGATACATACAGTGAAGAGACGCCACTGACTACACAGACTGGGAGATACATACAGTGAAGAGACGCCACTGACTACATAGACTGGGAGATACACACAGAGAAGAGACGCCACTGACTACACAGACTGGGAGATACACACAGAGAAGAGACGCCACTGACTACAGAGACTGGGAGATACACACAGTGAAGTGACGCCACTGACTACAGAGACTGGGAGATACACACAGTGAAGAGACGCCACTGACTACACAGACTGGGAGATACACACAGTGAAGAGACGCCACTGACTACACAGACTGGGAGATACACACAGTGAAGAGACGTCACTGACTACAGAGACTGGGAGATACATACAGTGAAGAGACGCCACTGACTACACAGACTGGGAGATACACACAGTGAAGAGACGCCACTGACTACACAGACTGGGAGATACATACAGTGAAGAGACGCCACTGACTACATAGACTGGGAGATACACACAGTGCAGAGACGTCACTGACTACACAGACTGGGAGATACACACAGTGAAGAGACGCCACTGACTACACAGACTGGGAGATACACACAGTGAAGAAACGCCACTGACTACACAGACTGGGAGATACATACAGTGAAGAGACGCCACTGACTACATAGACTGGGAGATACACACAGTGAAGAGACGTCACTGACTACAGAGACTGGGAGATACACACAGTGAAGAGACGCCACTGACTACACAGACTGGGAGATACATACAGTGAAGAGACGCCACTGACTACATAGACTTTGAGATACACACAGTGAAGAGACGCCACTGACTACAGAGACTGGGAGATACAGACAGTGAAGAGACGTCACTGACTACACAGACTGGGAGATACAGACAGTGAAGAGACGTCACTGACTACACAGACTGGGAGATACACACAGTGAAGAGACGCCACTGACTACATAGACTGGGAGGTACACACAGTGAAGAGACGCCACTGACTACAGAGACTGGGAGATACATACAGTGAAGAGACGCCACTGACTACATAGACTGGGAGATACACACAGTGCAGAGACGCCACTGACTACAGAGACTGGGAGATACACACAGTGAAGAGACGCCACTGACTACACAGACTGGGAGATACACACAGTGCAGAGACGCCACTGACTACAGAGACTGGGAGATACACACAGTGAAGAGACGCCACTGACTACACAGACTGGGAGATACACACAGTGAAGAGACGCCACTGACTACACAGACTGGGAGATACATACAGTGAAGAGACGCCACTGACTACATAGACTGGGAGATACACACAGTGAAGAGACGTCACTGACTACAGAGACTGGGAGATACACACAGTGAAGAGACGCCACTGACTACACAGACTGGGAGATACATACAGTGAAGAGACGCCACTGACTACATAGACTGGGAGATACACACAGTGAAGAGACGCCACTGACTACAGAGACTGGGAGATACAGACAGTGAAGAGACGTCACTGACTACACAGACTGGGAGATACAGACAGTGAAGAGACGTCACTGACTACACAGACTGGGAGATACACACAGTGAAGTGACGCCACTGACTACAGAGACTGGGAGATACACACAGTGAAGTGACGCCACTGACTACAGAGACTGGGAGATACACATAGTGAAGAGACGCCACTGACTACAGAGACTGGGAGATACAGACAGTGAAGAGACGCCACTGAGTACACAGACTGGGAGAACCACACAGTGAAGAGACGCCACTGACTACAGAGACTGGGAGATACAGACAGTGAAGAGACGTCACTGACTACACAGACTGGGAGATACAGACAGTGAAGAGACGTCACTGACTACACAGACTGGGAGATACACACAGTGAAGAGACGCCACTGACTACATAGACTGGGAGGTACACACACAGAAGAAGAGCGCCACTGACTACAGAGACTGGGAGATACATACAGTGAAGAGACGCCACTGACTACATAGACTGGGAGATACACACAGTGCAGAGACGCCACTGACTACAGAGACTGGGAGATACACACAGTGAAGAGACGCCACTGACTACACAGACTGGGAGATACACACAGTGCAGAGACGCCACTGACTACAGAGACTGGGAGATACACACAGTGAAGAGACGCCACTGACTACACAGACTGGGAGATACACACAGTGAAGAGACGCCACTGACTACACAGACTGGGAGATACATACAGTGAAGAGACGCCACTGACTACATAGACTGGGAGATACACACAGTGAAGAGACGTCACTGACTACAGAGACTGGGAGATACACACAGTGAAGAGACGCCACTGACTACACAGACTGGGAGATACATACAGTGAAGAGACGCCACTGACTACATAGACTGGGAGATACACACAGTGAAGAGACGCCACTGACTACAGAGACTGGGAGATACAGACAGTGAAGAGACGTCACTGACTACACAGACTGGGAGATACAGACAGTGAAGAGACGTCACTGACTACACAGACTGGGAGATACACACAGTGAAGTGACGCCACTGACTACAGAGACTGGGAGATACACACAGTGAAGTGACGCCACTGACTACAGAGACTGGGAGATACACATAGTGAAGAGACGCCACTGACTACAGAGACTGGGAGATACAGACAGTGAAGAGACGCCACTGAGTACACAGACTGGGAGAACCACACAGTGAAGAGACGCCACTGACTACATAGACTTTGAGATACACATAGTGAAGAGACGCCACTGACTACACAGAATGGGATGAACTGTGAACGGACAAGCGGACAGAGAGGTTTCATGGAGATCTCCGATTGTGTGGCAACTAGTTCCGGTCGTGGGGCCATGAACATTTGTATTCCTGTCAGCGACTGATGGGTCTGGGATTCCTTCCGCTACTTCAGGGTTTACAGTTCTAAGACTCTTTCTTCCAGCAGTTTTTATCAGTGCTAATTAAGCAGCCCTTCTGCCGACGACGCTTGCTACACGTTGGCATGTACAGAAGACGGGCACTGTTGTTGGGTTGTGTCTGGAGACCAGCCTTTAACCAGCTCTCAACCCAATCGCCTAATTCTGTATGTCGTTAACAACATACAGAATTAATCTAAATTTTCCTTTTGTATTCCCGTAGGTGCCCCCAGCCTTTAACCAGACTTCTTCATCTGGAGATTTTAATCTCGCTCTATTCGGAGCTGTGATTTTGTGAATTAACTTACTTCTGACAATTCCAAGTCCCCCTGGCTCCCCATGGTCTTGTCCCCATCTGCGCCGCGTCAGGGGGCTCGCTGAATCAATACTAGACCAAATCGATTTCAGTTGCCGCGCAGCACAACCACCATCAGTTGTCAAAGATGTGTTCCATCAACCAGCCACGTGACAAAGTAATGGCTAACAACTGAATACTATGGACAACGCACGTAAACACTGCTTCACCACAAAGTCCACCATAACACTGCCACCACTTTGTCTATCCACGATAACACTGTCACCTCTATATCTCTCCACCATAACGCTGTCACCTCTATATCTCTCCAAGATAACACTGTCACCACTATATCTCTCCACCATAACACTGTTACCACTATATCTGTCCACCATAACACTGTTACCACTATATCTGTCCACCATAACACTTGCACCTCTATGTCTCTCAACCATAACACTGTCACCTCTACATCTCTCCAACATAACACTGTGAACATTATATCTGTCCACCATAACACTGTCACCTCTATATCTCTCCACCATAACACTGTCAGCACCATAATTCTCCACCATAACACTGTGACCAGTATATCTGTCCACCACAACACTTGCACCACTATATCTGTCCACCATAACACCGTAACCACTACATCTCTAACACTGTCACCTCTATACTCCACCATAACACTGTTACGACTATATCTGTCCACCATACCACTGTCACCACTGTCTCTCCAAGATAACACTGTCACCTATATCTCCACCATAACACTGTCCACCATAACACTGTTACCACCATATCTTGTCCACCATAACACTGTAACCTACCATATATCTGTCCACCATATCTCTGTCACCTCTATATCTCTCCACCATAACACTGTCACCTCTATATTTCTCCACCATAACACTGTCACCACCATATCTGTCCACCATAACACTGTCACCTCTACATCTCTCAACCATAACACTGTGAACAGTATATCTGTCCACCACAACACTGTCACCACTATATCTGTCCACCATAACACTGTCACCTCTATATCTCTCCACCATAACACTGTCACCACTATATCGGTCCACCATAACAGTGTAACCACCATATCTCTCCAACATAACACTGTCACCACTATATCTGTCAACGATAACACTGTTACCACTATATTTGTCCACCATAACACTGTCCAGTATACCGTTACCACCGGTCCACAATAACATGATCACTGTCCACCACTATATCCACCATAATTTCCCCCATCTCCACCATAACACTGTCACCACTATCTCTCCACCATAACACTGTCACCTCTATATCTCTCCACCATAGCACTGTCACCTCTATATCTCTCCACCCTGGCAATGTCACCACTATATCTGTCCACCGTAACACTGTTACCACTATATCTGTCCACCATAACACTGTAACCTCTATATCTCTCCACCATAACACTGTCACCTCTATATTTCTCCACCATAACACTGTTACCACTATATCTGTCCACCATACCACTGTCACCACTATATCTGTCCACCGTAACACTGTTACCACTATATCTGTCCACCATAACACTGTAACCTCTATATCTCTCCACCATAACACTGTCACCTCTATATTTCTCCACCATAACACTGTTACCACTATATCTGTTCACCATAACACTGTCACCACCATATCTGTCCACCATAACACTGTGACCAGTATATCTGTCCACCATAACACTTGCACCACTATATCTGTCCACCATAACACCGTAACCACTACATCTCTCCACCATAACACTGTCACCTCTATATTTCTCCACCATAACACTGTTACCACTATATCTGTTCACCATAACACTGTCAGCACCATAATTCTCCACCATAACACTGTGACCAGTATATCTGTCCACCATAACACTTGCACCACTATATCTGTCCACCATAACACCGTAACCACTACATCTCTCCACCATAACACTGTCACCTCTATATTTCTCCACCATAACACTGTTACGACTATATCTGTCCAACAGTCCACCTTGTACCACTGTCACCACTAACACTGTCATATCTCCAACATAACACTGTCACCACTATATCTCTCCACCATAACACTGTCACCTCTATATTTCTCCACCATAACACTGTTACCACCATATCTGTCCACCATAACACTGTAACCTCTATATCTCTCCACCATAACACTGTCACCTCTATATCTCTCCACCATAACACTGTCACCTCTATATTTCTCCACCATAACACAGTCACCTCTATATCTGTCCACCATATCCCACCATATCTGTCACCATAACACCATATGTCTCCACCATATACTGTCACCATCATATCTTCGTCCACCATAACACTGTCACCTCTATATCTCTCCACCATAACACTGTCACCACTACCACTATCCACTATATAACACTGTCACCACTATATCTCTCCCATAACATAACACTGTCTGACCACTTATAACACTGTTACTATATCTGTCCACCATAACACTGTTTCTACATCATGTCCACCACTATAACACTGTCACCACTATATCTCTCCACCATAACATACTGTCACCACCATATTCCTCTGTCACACATAACACTGTCAATACCACTATATCTCTCCACCATTAACACTGTCACCTCTATATCTCTCCTGATTTCATACCACTATGTCTGTCCACTCACAACACTGTCACCATCTCTCCATCTGTCCACCATAACACTGTCACTACTCATATCTCTCCACCATAACACTGTCACCATTCTATATCTCTCCTCTCCACCACTGACTCACACTGTCACCACTATATCTGTCTCCACCATAACTCTGTCACTTTACCATATCTCTCCACCATAACACTGTCACCTTATTTATCTCCATTGTCCACCATAAACACTGTCACCACTCATATTCCTTCACCATAACACTGTCACTCACCTATATTTCTCCACCATGTCACTCCAGCATACCTGTCTCTCCGTCACCATGTCACTGCTTCCTACCTGTCTTCCATATAATACTGTCACTGTCTATCCATATGTCCACCATAACACTGTCACCACTATATCTCTCCACCATAACACTGTCACCACTATATCTCTCCACCATAACACTGTCACCACTATATCTCTCCACCATAACACTGTCACCACTATATATCTCTCCACCATAACACTGTCACCACTATATCTCTCCACCATAACACTGTCACCACTATATCTCTCCACCATAACACTGTCACCACTATATCTCTCCACCATAACACTGTCACCACTATATCTCTCCACCATAACACTGTCACCACTATATCTGTCCACCATAACACTGTCACCACCATATCTGTCCACCATAACACTGTCACCACTATATCTGTCCACCATAACACTGTCACCTCTATATCTCTCCACCATAACACTGTCACCACTATATCTGTCCACCATAACACTGTCACCACTATATCTGTCCACCATAACACTGTCACCACTATATCTCTCCACCATAACACTGTTACCACTATATCTCTCCACCATAACACTGTCACCACTATATCTCTCCACCATAACACTGTCACCACCATATCTCTCCACCATAACACTGTCACCACTATATCTCTCCACCATAACACTGTCACCACTATATCTCTCCACCATAACACTGTCACCACTATATCTCTCCACCATAACACTGTCACCACTATATCTCTCCACCATAACACTGTCACCACTATATCTCTCCACCATAACACTGTCACCACTATATATCTCTCCACCATAACACTGTCACCACTCATATATCTCTCCACCATAACACTGTCACCACCATATCTCTCCACCATAACACTGTCACCACTATATCTCTCCACCATAACACTGTCACCACCTATATCTCTCCACCATAACACTGTCACCACCATATCTCTCCACCATAACACTGTCACCACTATATCTCTCCACCATAACACTGTCACCACTCATATCTCTCCACCATAACACTGTCACCTCTATATCTCTCCACCATAACACTGTCACCACCATATCTGTCCACCATAACACTGTCACCACTATATCTGTCCACCATAACACTGTCACCACTATATCTGTCCACCATAACCACTATATCTCTCCACCATAACACTGTCACCACTATATTTGTCCACCATAACACTGTCACCACTATATCTCTCCACCATAACACTGTCACCACTATATTTGTCCACCATAACACTGTCACCACTATATCTCTCCACCATAACACTGTCACCACTATATCTGTCAAACATAACACTGTTACCACTATATCTCTCCACCATAACACTGTCACCACTATATCTGTCCACCATAACACTGTCACCATTATATGTGTTTACCATAACACTGTCACCACTATATCTGTCCACCATAACACTGTCACCTCTATATCTCTCCACCATAACACTGTCACCACCATATCTCTCCACCATAACACTGTCACCTCTATATCTCTCCACCATAACACTGTCACCACTATATCTCTCCACCATAACACTGTCATCTATATCTCTCCACCATAACACTGTCACCACTATATCTCTCCACCATAACACTGTCACCACTATATCTCTCCACCATAACACTGTCACCACTATATCTCCCCACCATAACACTGTCACCACCATATCTCTCCATCATAACACTGTCACCTCTATATCTCTCCACCATAACACTGTCACCTCTATATCTCTCCACCATAACACTGTCACCACCATATCTCTCCACCATAACACTGTCACCACTATATCTCTCCACCATAACACTGTCACCACTATATCTGTCCACCATAACACTGTAACACTGTCACCATATCTCTCCACATAACACTGTCACCACCTATATTTCTCCACCATAACATATGTCACCACTATATCTCTGTCCACCATAACACTGTCACCACCTATATCTCTCCACCATAACACTGTCACCACTATATCTCTCCACCATAACACTGTCACCACTATATCTCTCCACCATAACACTGTCACCACTATATCTGTCCACCATAACACTGTCACCACTATATCTCTCCACCATAACACTGTCACCACTCTATATCTCTCCACTTATATCTCTCCAACATAACACTGCATAACACTGTCACCACTATATCTGTCCACCATAACACTGTCACCAGTATATGTGTCTACCATAACACTGTCACCACTATATATCTCCACCATAACACTGTCACCACTATAGCTGTCCAACATAACACTGTCACCACTATATCTCCTCCAACATAACACTGTCACCACTATATCTGTCATAACATCTGTCCACCATAACACTGTCAACATAACACTGTCACCATATATGTGTCCACCATAACACTGTCACCACTATATATCTGTCCACCATAACACTGTCACCACTATATCTGTCCAACATAACACTGTCACCACTATACTCCACCATACACTGTATCTTACTATATATCTCCAACATAACACTGTCACCACTATATCTCTCCTACATAACACTGTCACCACTATAGCTGTCCAACATAACACTGTCACCACTATATATCTCCAACATAACACTGTCACCACTATATCTCTCCTACATAACACTGTCACCACTATATCTGTCCAACATAACACTGTCACCACTATATCTCTCCAACATAACACTGTCACCACTGTCATCTACTATCTCCTACATAACACTGTCACCACCATATCTTTCCAACATAACACTGTCACCACTATATCTCTCCTACATAACACTGTCACCACTATATCTGTCAAACAATAACACTGTCACCACTATATCTCTCCTACATAACACTGTCACCAGTATATCTGTCAAACAATAACACTGTCACCACTATATCTCTCCACCGTAACACTGTCACCACTATATCTGTCCACCATAACACTGTCACCATTATATGTGTCTACCATAACACTGTCACCACTATATCTGTCCACTTTAACACTTTGACGATTATATCTGTCCACCATAACACTGTCACCTCTAAATCTGTCCACTATCAGACTGTGACCACTATATCTGTCATGACACTGAACATAACACTGCCATGACCATATCAGGTTACCAGGTAGCGGTGCCAATTCTCTCTGGGAGCAATGTGATATGTCAAGTCGACTATGTCATTTCTCAAACAATTGCTGAAAATGAAAAACGATCTGTCATTTGGTACCTCTTCGATAGTAGTATGCCCTCAGATAATATCGTATAAAATATGATCAGTATAGTATTAGATGAATTCCCGTCATAATCAACAAGACCAAGCAAAAAGTCATACAAAATGGGACTGGAACATCACCAACTTGCTGGAGGTTGACAGATAATATGTAAAACAGCTGCACTTGTATCATTGTGTCGGTAAGACGGGACGGGACACGTGACTTGGAGGGTGACGGAACACGTGACTGTGAGGGTGACGTTATATGTGACTGGGAGGGTGACGGGACATGTGACTTGGTGGGTGACGGGATATGTGACTTGGTGGGTGACGGGACATGTGACTGGGTGGGTGACAGGACACGCGACTAGGAGGGTGAAGAAACACGTGACTGTGAGGGTGACGTTATATGTGACTAGGGGGGTGACGTTCTATGTGACTGGGAGGGTGACGGGACATGTGACTTGGAGGGTGACGGGATATGTGACTTGGTGGGTGACGGTACATGTGACTAGGTGGGTGACAGGACACGCGACTAGGAGGGTGCCGAAACACGTGACTGTGAGGGTGACGTTATATGTGACTGGGTGGGTGACGGGACACGTGACTGTGAGAGTGACGGAACACGTGACTGTGAGGGTGACGTTATATGTGACTGTGAGGGTGATGGGACATGTGACTGTGAGGTTAACAGAACACGTGACTGTGAGGGTGACGATATATGTGACTGTGAGGGTGACGGGACACGTGACTGTGAGGGTGACGGAACACGTGACTGTGAGGGTGACGTTATATGTGACTGTGAGGGTGACGTTATATGTGACTGGGAGGGTGACGGGACATGTGACTGTGAGGGTGACGTCATATGTGACTGTGAGGGTGACGTTATATGTGTCTATGAGGGTGACGGGACATGTGACTGTGAGGGTGACGGGATATTTGACTGGGAGGGTCACGGGATATGTGACAGGCAGGGTCACGGGATATCTGACAGGATAACGGGATATCTGACAGTGTGGGTTACGGGATATGTGACTGTGAGGGTGACGGGATATGTGAGAGGCAGGGTGACGGGATATGTGACAGGGTGGGTGAGGGATATGTGACTGGGAGGGTGACGAAATATATGTGACTGTGAGGGTGACGGGATATGTGACTGGAAGGGTGACGGGATATGTGACTGGCAGGGTGACGGGTCATGCGACTTGGAGGGTGACGGGATATTAGGATTGTTGGGTGAGGGGACATGTCACTAGGAGGGTGACGGGATATGTGAAAGAAAAGGTGACGGGATATGTGACCCGGTGGGTGACGGGACATGTGATTTGGAGGGTGACGTCGTTACAAAGGTAGACACGACGTTACAAAGGTACACACGTCGTTACAAAGGTAGACACGTCGTTACAAAGGTGCACACGTCGTTACAAAGGTGCACACGTCATTACAAAGGTAGACACGTCCTTACAAAGGTGCACACGTCGTTACAAAGGTGCACACGTCGTTACAAATGTACACGTCGTTACAAAAGGTACACACGTCGTTACAAAGGTAGACACGTCCTTACAAAGGTGCACACGTCGTTACAAAGGTAGACACGTCGTTACAAAGGTACACACGTCGTTTCAAAGGTACACGCGTCGTTACAAAGGTGCACACGTCGTTACAAAGGTGCACACGTCGTTACAAATGTACACGCGTCGTTACAAAGGTACACACGTCGTTACAAAGGTAACAAAGGTACACGTCGTTACAAAGGTGCACACCTCGTTACAAAGGTGCACGCGTCGTTACAAAGGTAGACACGTCGTTACAAAGGTAAACACGTCGTTACAAATGTACACACGTCGTTACAAAGGTACACACGTCGTTACAAAGGTACACACGTCGTTACAAAGGTACACACGTCGTTAACAAAGGTTCACACGTCGTTACAAAGGTTCACACGTCGTTAAGAGGTTCACACGTAGTTGCAGTGGTACACACGTCGTTACAGGACAGAAGAGAGTAGTAACAGACGTAGGGACAGCGCCCAGGGACGACGACGGAGTCAGAACGTAACACTCATCTAGTTACAGCCGAGAAACTGCAGGTGTGCGCTGCTGGGTCCGCCATCAACAGGTCGTGGATCACCTCAGACATCTTGTTTCCTCTGACGTCTGCGTGTTGACCACGTGACCTGACGTCGTCTAAGACAATTAATAACGCGAAGGCGAGAAGCCACAGAATGGATGCTATCGTATGTAGGCATCTGTCTGCGCTAAATAAAACACAACCAGACGAATATTGTTAATCACGCTGGTGACCCAGAACAGCCATAAAGGAAACCTGAAAGTTCTAATTAAACATAGGTAAAAACTAACCTTATAATCTACGAAATCTGTTGAATGTGAAAATGACGCAATAATTCTGTACTTGTTCGGGACCGTTCATAATTTAATTATAGCTAGGGGTGATGATGATTTTAGGTGGGTGGGGTGGGGTGGGTTTGTCAACCCTTTTTTTCCTGGGGATATAGGGGTTGGTCATCAATTGTGTAGACATGCACTGGGAGGCAGCAATTTTGTACATATAAATATGTAAAACACTGGGGTTTTGTCACTGAGTTTGTACATGATATGTAAGGGGGCACTTACTTTGTACGTAACATTTAGGGGAGGTCATTCACATTGTACATGCTTCTGCATAAAAATCATCATCACCACCACTTTTGAAAATGATACGAAATATTGTGGTTTCACATTTGTGACCACAGTATCCCGACCTGAGGGAGCTGCACTTCAACACTGTGCAGCAACATCCCAAACACGTCATCGCCACAACTCCGAGGGGAGCAAGACGCCTGTCGGTCTCCATGGCAACACGCAGTCCCAAACTCTGTCTGTAGCACAACACATTCGAGAGGCTTCCACCGTGTTTACTAAACTATGGAATATTATAGAATGTTCTTGCTACTTATGTTTGTGTATATAAAGGGAGCTTGCAATAACCTCTCGTCGCACATGTCAACTCAAGGTACGACACACGAGATTGTGATCATATACTCTATCTACACCTAATTTCTCAAGATTAGAGTCAAACATTGTCACCACTGTCTTTATCGCTAGAATTACTGCCCCTGTGGAGAATCGAACCCAGATATTCGGTGTGACGAGCGAACGCTTTAACCACACCGCCCCTGACGGGATTTTAAGAAAGGTAGTAAGAGGCGATTAACCGGATCTGGTGGTCAGGCTCACTGACTTGGTTTACACATGTCATCGTATCCCAATTGCGTAGATCGATGCTCATGCTGTTGATCACTGGATTGTTTGGTCCAGACTCGATTATTTACAGACAGCCGCCATATAGCTGGAATATTGCTGAGTGCAAACAACAAACACTATAATAAAGATGCAGAAGTATGTCGCCATGACAACTGAAATCCTTCTATGAATGACTGACTGACTGAGTTTGGTTTTACGCCGCTTTTAGCAATATTCCAGCAACATCACGGCGGGGGACACCAGAAATGGGCTTCACACATTGTACCCATGTGGGGATTCGAACCCGGGTCTTCGGCGTGACGAGCCAATGCTTTAACCACTCGGCTACCCCACCGCCCCTTCTATGAATGAACAAGCAGTGCGAGGGTTGTCTTGTTTGTGAACAACATGTGCGACGTGAACGTCACAGGCTGTGAAAATTGATGTCTACTTTACCATTGCTCCCCAAATATACCCCAGCGTCGTGTCTCATCAGGAACGACACCAGTCCACTGTTTCCTGAGGCAATAACTCCTGATTTGATACCTTTATTTAAGAAGGAAACAGTTCTCCCTATGTCGTCTGATTAAGGGCAAGTCTAGGAGAGAATAGATGATTCTGCTAATGGCACAATTTGTCATGTCAGCTCCTTACACTGCGTCTAAAACAGAGCCTTGAGGCCTTAATTTATAGCGTCTGTAGCTCCCTACAGCGTCTAAAGCTCCCCACATTGATATAATAAGCCGCGTCATGTGGTGATTACATTATACATCTCCCTCTCATTGGTGGCACACTGTGGCAAGAAATTACAGCAGTGAAACAAATCAGGGAAACAGCTGAGTTCTCCCTGGGTCGGACATCTTCATGTGCAGTCCGGAATATGCCCGGGAAACTGCAGTTCTTGAAATGATTTAGCTACCGTTACTGACGCCATTCTCTGGTCGTCTTTGTGGTATTTATTATGTCAGTGGTGCAAAGTGGAGTAGGGTGGTGTAGGCTGATGTAAACTGGTGTAGGGTGGTGTAAAGTGGAGTAGGCTGGTGTAAACTGGTGTAGGCTGGTGTAAAGTAGAGTAGGCTGGTGTAAAGTGTTGTAGGCTGGTGTAGGGTGGTGTAAAGTAGAGTAGGCTGGTGTAAAGTGTAGTAGGCTGGTGTAGGGTGGTGTAAAGAAGAGTAGGCTGGTGTAAAGAGTGGTAGGCTGGTGTAAAGTGTTGTAAAGTGGAGTAGACTGGTGTACATGGTTTAGGGTGGTGTAAACCGGTGTACGGTGGTGTAAAGTATTGAAGGCTGGTGTGAAGTGGTGTGGACTGATGGAAACTGGTGTAGGCTGGTGTAAAGTGGTGTAGGCTGGTGTAATATGTAGTAGGTTGATCTAAAGTGGAGTAGGCTAGTATACGGTGGTGTAGGGTGGTCTAAAATGGAGTAGGTTGGTGTAAAGTGGTGTAAGCTGATGCAAAGTGGTGTACGGTGATGTAACGTGGAGTAGGCGTGTGTAAAGTGGAGTAGGGTGGTGTGAAGTGGTGTAGGGCCACCACAGTGGAGACGTATTGGACGTCAGTGGTGACATACCGGTCACAACTGTGGAGACATAACGGCCATCACATTGATGACATAGCAGCCATCACAGTGGTGACATAGCAGCCATCACAGTGGTGACATAGCAGCCATCACAGTGGTGACATAGCAGCCATCACAGTGGTGACATAGCAGCCATCTGGTGACATAGCAGCCACCACAGTGGTGACATAGCAGCAACCACAGTGGTGACATAGCAGCCATCACAGTGGTGACATAGCAGCCATCACAGTGGTGACATAGCAGCCATCACAGTGGTGACATAACGGCCATCACAGTGGTGACATAGCAGCCATCACAGTGGTGACATAGCAGCCATCACAGTGGTGACATAGCAGCCATCACAGTGGTGACATAACGGCCATCACAGTGGTGACATAGCAGCCATCACAGTGGTGACATAGCAGCCATCACAGTGGTGACATAGCAACCATCACAGTGGTGACATAACGGCCATCACAGTGGTGACATAACGGCCATCACAGTGGTGACATAGCAGCCATCACAGTGGTGACATAGCAGCCATCACAGTGGTGACATAGCAGCCATCACAGTGGTGACATAGCAGCCATCACAGTGGTGACATAGCAGCCATCACAGTGGTGACATAGCGGCCACCAAAGTGGTGACATAGCAGCCACCAAAGTGGTGACATAATGGCCACCACAGTGGTGACATAACGGCCACCACAGTGGAGACATAACGGCCATCACAGTGGTGACATAACGGCCACCAAAGTGGTGACATAGCAGCCATCACAGTGGTGACATAGCAGCCATCACAGTGGTGACATAGCAGCCATCACAGTGGTGACATAGCAGCCATCACAGTGGTGACATAGCAGCCATCACAGTGGTGACAAAGCAGCCACCACAGTGGTGACATAGCAGCAACCACAGTGGTGACATAGCAGCCATCACGGTGGTGACATAGCAGCCATCACAGTGGTGACATAGCAGCCATCACAGTGGTGACATAACGGCCATCACAGTGGTGACATAGCAGCCATCACAGTGGTGACATAGCAGCCATCACGGTGGTGACATAGCAACCATCACAGTGGTGACATAACGGCCACCAAAGTGGTGACATAGCAGAAATTAAAGCGGTGACATAATGGCCACCACAGTGGAGACATAACGGCCATCAGTGGTGGTGACATAACAGTGGTGACATAACGGCCACCAAAGTGGTGACATAGCAGCCATCACAGTGGTGACATAGCAGCCATCACAGTGGTGACATAGCAGCCATCACAGTGGTGACATAGCAACCATCACAGTGGTGACATAGCAGCCATCACAGCGGTGACATAGCAGCCATCACAGTGGTGACATAGCAGCCATCATAGTGGTGACATAGCAACCATCACAGTGGTGACATAGCAGCCATCACAGTGGTGACATAGCAGCCATCACAGTGGTGACATAGCAACCATCACAGTGGTGACATAGCAGCCATCACAGCGGTGACATAGCAGCCATCACAGCGGTGACATAGCAGCCATCACAGTGGTGACATAGCAGCCATCACAGCGGTGACATAGCAGCCATCACAGTGGTGACATAGCAGCCATCACAGTGGTGACATAGCAGCCATCACAGCGGTGACATAGCAGCCATCACAGCGGTGACATGGCAGCCATCACAGTGGTGACATAGCAGCCATCACATTGGTGACATAACGGCCACCAAAGTGGTGACATAGTAGAAATTAAAGCGGTGACATAACGGCCACCAGAGTGGAGACATAACGGCCATCACAGTGGAGACATAACGGAGACTACAATGGAGACATAACGGCCACCAGAGTGGAGACATAACGGCCACCACAGTGGAGACATAACGGCCACCAAAGTGGAGACATAACGGCCACCACAGCCACCACAATGGCCCACCACAATGGAGACATAACGGCCACCACAATGGAGACATAACGGCCACCACAATGGAGACATAACGGACACCACAGTGGAGACATAACGGACACCACAGTGGAGACATAACGGACACCACAATGGAGACATAACGGAGACCACAATGGAGACATACCGGACACCACAGTGGAGACATACCGGACACCACAGTGGAGACATAACGGAGACCACAATGGAGACATAACGGACACCACAGTGGAGACATAACGGACACCACAATGGAGACATAACGGCCACCAGAGTCGAGACATAACGGATATCACAATGGAGACATAACGGCCACCAGAGTGGAGACATAACGGAGACTACAGTGGAAACATAACGGAGACCACAATGGAGACATAACGGCCACCACAGTGTAGACATAACGGCCACCACAGTGGAGA
Source organism: Haliotis rubra (assembly GCF_003918875.1). Lineage (NCBI taxonomy): Eukaryota > Metazoa > Mollusca > Gastropoda > Lepetellida > Haliotidae > Haliotis > Haliotis rubra. Next base: position 193,912 of record NW_025767565.1, read on the forward strand.
CATAACGGAGACTACAGTGGAAACATAACGGAGACCACAATGGAGACATAACGGCCACCACAGTGGAGACATAACGGCCACCACAGTGAAGACATAGCAGCCACCAGCATGGTGACATAACGGCCACCACAATGGAGACATAACGGCCACCACAATGAAGACATAACGACCACCACAATGGAGACATAACGGCCACCACGATGGTGACAAAACGGCCATCACAGTGGAGACATAACGGCCATCATAAGTGGAGACATAACGGCCACCATAATGGAGACATAACGACCACCACAATGGTGACATAACGGAGACCACAGTGGAGACATAGAGGAGACCACAGTCGAGACATAACGGCCACCACAGTGGACACATAACGGCTTCGTCAGTGGAGACGTAACTGCGGCCACAGTGGAGACATAACGGCCACCACAATGGAGACATAACGGACACCAGAGTGGAGACATAACGGACACCACAATGGAGACATAACGGCCACCACCATGGAGACATAACGGAGACCACAGTGGAGACATAACGGCCACCACAATGGAGACATAACGGAGACCACAATGGAGACATAACGGATATCACAATGGAGAAATAACGGCCACCAGAGTGGAGACATAAGGGAGACTGCAGTGGAGACATAACGGAGACCACAATGGAGACATAACGGAGACCACAATGGAGACATAACGGAGACCACAATGGAGACATAACGGACACCACAATGGAGACATAACGGCCACCAGAGTGGAGACATAACGGACACCACAGTGGAGACATAACGGAGACTACAGTGGATGCATAACGGCCACCACAATGGAGACATAACGGCCACCACAATGGAGACATAACGGACACCACAGTGGAGACATAACGGACACCACAATGGAGACATAACGGAGACCACAATGGAGACATAGCGGATATCACAATGGAGACATAACGGCCACCACAGTGGAGACATAACGGAGACTACAGTGGAGACATAACGGCCACCACAATGGAGACATAGCGGACACCACAGTGGAGACATAACGGCCACCACAATGGAGACATAACGGAGACCACAATGGAGACATACCGGAGACCACAATGGAGACATAACGGACACTACAGTGGAGACATAACGGACACCACAGTGGAGACATACCGGACACCACAGTGGAGACATAACGGAGACTACAGTGGATGCATAACGGACACCACAGTGGATGCATAACGGACACCACAGTGGAGACATACCGGACACCACAGTGGAGACATAACGGACACCACAGTGGAGACATAACGGAGACTACAGTGGATGCATAACGGCCACCACAGTGGAGACATAACGGAGACCACAATAGTGTGTATCCACTTCGTGGTCCAGGGTGATGTGTACGATCAAGAAAAAACGACTTCGCTTGGATGTTGCCCAAAGTGGGAAGCCTCTAAAAAGTCGTTGCAATTCGTGACGGAAATGGAAAGCCTGACACGACACAATCACTCATTTACAGAAACGGGAGACATTTTTTCAGAGCTTATTGATTCACAAGCCCTTCATTGTGTACGGAGCTGAAGTCGTTTTTATATACTTTTGTATAATCTGAAAACAGATGACGGAAACAAAACCCATCGTGTAACAGGAGAACACATAACGGACAATGTTAGATGTACAACATAATATATGCACTTGAAGTACACTGTTCTGTTAGGGTAGATTACGTTACAGCCTGGAGGGGCATGATCATGTGTTACAGGCTGGAGGGGCATGATCATGTGTTACAGACTGGAGGGGCATGATCATGTGTTACAGGCTGGAGGGGCATGATCATGTGTTACAGGCTGGAGGGGCATGATCATGTGTTACAGACTGGAGGGGCATGATCATGTGTTACAGACTGGAGGGGCATGATCATGTGTTACAGGCTGGAGGGGCACGATCATGTGTTACAGACTGGAGGGGCATGATCATGTGTTACAGGCTGGAGGGGCATGATCATGTGTTACAGGCTTGAGGGGCATGATCATGTGTTACAGGCTGGAGGGGCATGATCATGTGTTACAGGCTGGAGGGGCACGATCATGTGTTACAGGCTGGAGGGGCACGATCATGTGTTACAGACTGGAGGGGCATGATCATGTGTTACAGACTGGAGGGGCATGATCATGTGTTACAGACTGGAGGGGCATGATCATGTGTTACAGACTGGAGGGGCATGATCATGTGTTACAGGCTGGAGGGGCATGATCATGTGTTACAGGCTGGAGGGGCATGATCATGTGTTACAGGCTGGAGGGGCATGATCATGTGTTACAGACTGGAGGGGCATGATCATGTGTTACAGACTGGGGCATGATTGTTACAGGCTGGAGGGGGCATGATCATGTGTTACAGGCTGGAGGGGCATGATCATGTGTTACAGACTGGAGGGGCATGATCATGTGTTACAGACTGGAGGGGCATGATCATGTGTTACAGGTTGGAGGGGCATGATCATGTGTTACAGGCTGGAGGGGCATGATCATGTGTTACAGGCTGGAGGGGCACGATCATGTGTTACAGGCTGGAGGGGCATGATCATGTGTTACAGGCTGGAGGGGCATGATCATGTGTTACAGGCTGGAGGGGCATGATCATGTGTTACAGGCTGGAGGGGCATGATCATGTGTTACAGGCTGGAGGGGCATGATCATGTGTTACAGCCTGGAGGGGCATGATCATGTGTTACAGGCTGGAGGGGCATGATCATGTGTTACAGGCTGGAGGGGCATGATCATGTGTTACAGACTGGAGGGGCATGATCATGTGTTACAGGCTGGAGGGGCATGATCATGTGTTACAGCCTGGAGGGGCATGATCATGTGTTACAGGCTGGAGGGGCATGATCATGTGTTACAGGCTGGAGGGGCATGATCATGTGTTTCAGGCTGGAGGGGCATGATCATGTGTTACAGGCTGGAGGGGCATGATCATGGGTTACAGACTGGAGGGGCATGATCATGTGTTACAGACTGGAGGGGCACGATCATGTGTTACAGACTGGAGGGGCACGATCATGTGTTACAGGCTGGAGGGGCATGATCATGTGTTACAGGCTGGAGGGGCATGATCATGTGTTACAGACTGAGGGGCACGATCATGTGTTACAGACTGGAGGGCATGATCATGTGTTACAGGCTGGAGGGCATGATCATGTGTTACAGGCTGGAGGGGCATGATCATGTGTTACAGGCTGGAGGGGCATGATCATGTGTTACAGGCTGGAGGGGCATGATCATGTGTTACAGGCTGGAGGGGCATGATCATGTGTTACAGGCTGGAGGGGCATGATCATGTGTTACAGACTGGAGGGGCACGATCATGTGTTACAGGTTGGAGGGGCATGATCATGTGTTACAGGCTGGAGGGGCATGATCATGTGTTACAGGCTGGAGGGGCATGATCATGTGTTACAGACTGGAGGGGCACGATCATGTGTTACAGACTGGAGGGGCACGATCATGTGTTACAGGCTGGAGGGGCATGATCATGTGTTACAGGCTGGAGGGGCATGATCATGTGTTACAGACTGGAGGGGCACGATCATGTGTTACAGACTGGAGGGGCATGATCATGTGTTACAGACTGGAGGGGCACGATCATGTGTTACAGACTGGAGGGGCACGATCATGTGTTACAGGCTGGAGGGGCATGATCATGTGTTACAGGCTGGAGGGGCATGATCATGTGTTACAGGCTGGAGGGGCATGATCATGTGTTACAGACTCGCTTTTGTAACTGTTATATATTGAACACATTTGAAATAAAATATCTTTCTAAAGGCATATCTGTGATTGCTTCTGTATAACCTTCCACGGAACATCAGTTGTCGTTTTCACTGCAAGTTCTTGAAACTATTGTTTCTGCTTCAACACGTAACAGGGGCTCGTCAGGCATCGATATAATATCTTGTCAAAGATTTCGGATTTACATTTCATTCGGTTTTTGAAAGGCATTTAGAAGTTGCACGAAAATGAACACGTGACACGTTTTATGGGTAACACCTTTTTTCATTCTTTGCATGACGTTTGAGAGCTAGGTCAGAATATAGGGCACAGCCCCCGGTGTTTTCAGTACCTGTATTCCCTCGACAACTCGGGCTAAATATGGCACACATGCAAACTGTTTACTGACTGTACGGTATAACTAGTATATCGCAATACGCTTGTCAAACGATACGTATTGCAATATTTCCTCTGAGAACCGGTATATTGGGTAAAGAACATATATGAGGTTTATATGATTATCTTTATGGTTTAAATTAGAATCTACACAGACTTTCATTCACAACACATGTTTTCCTTCATTATTCAATGACAAAACGGCCACCACAGTAATACTGTAATAGTATAATACCGTAATACTATAATACTGTAATACTATAATACTGTAATACTATAATACTATAATACTGTAATACTATAAACTGTAATACTAAAATACTGTAATACTATAATACTGTAATACTATAATACTGTAATACTATAATACTGTAATACTATAATACTATAATACTGTAATACTATAAACTGTAATACTAAAATACTGTAATACTATAATACTATAATACTGTAATACTATAATACTGTAATACTATAATACTATTAACTGTAATACTATAAACTGTAATACTATAATACTGTAATACTATAATACTGTAATACTATAATACTATAAACTGTAATACTATGATACTGTAATACTATAAACTGTAATACTATAAACTGTATAAAACCGAAAAAAAACCCTGACAATGCAACCTAATTTTGAGATTGCTGTTAGCAGAACCATAGCATACATGTTGAATTATAATGTTGAAAAGAGGATGGCCATGCACAATTAATTAGTGTCACTAACTGTCAAATATTTTAGTACCTACTATATAGCATTACGTATCGCAATACAGGTACCTGAGTCGCAATATATTGCAATACAATTTATCTGCCAATTCAGAGCTTTACTGTTTACTATATTTCTTTGTTTTCTGCACAGTACTCTGTCCTTGTCTACATATATTTTACGCATCATCTTCAGAAACCTTTTCTGTTCCCTTTTGCTTTCGGGAATTCAGAATTATTCCATGGTTTTTCATTTGGTGGAAATGTATATTTGCCCCTGTAGTCACTGATCACATCAGGAAAGTCCTCAAGTATTCCATCTATTATAAGTCCTCACGTACAGTTATTCGATCTATTATAAGTCCTCACGTACAGTTATTCCATCTATTATAAGTCCTCACGTACAGTTATTCCATCTATTATAAGTCCTCACGCACACTTATTCCATCTATTATAAGTCCTCACGTACAGTTATTCCATCTATTATAAGTCCTCACGTACAGTTATTCGATCTATTATAAGTCCTCACGTACAGTTATTCCATCTATTATAAGTCCTCACGTACAGTTATTCCATCTATTATAAGTCCTCACGTACAGTTATTCCATCTATTATAAGTCCTCACGCACACTTATTCCATCTATTATAAGTCCTCACGTACAGTTATTCCATCTATTATAAGTCCTCACGTACAGTTTCCATCTATTATAAGTCCTCACGTACAGTTATTCCATCTATGTTATTCCATCTATTATAATTCCATCTATTATAAGTCCTCATGTACAGTTATTCCATCTATTATAAGTCCTCACGTACAGTTATTCGATCTATTATAAGTCCTCACGTACAGTTATTCCATCTATTATAAGTCCTCACGTACAGTTATTCCATCTATTATAAGTCCTCACGCACAGTTATTCCATCTATTATAAGTCCTCACGTACAGTTATTCCATCTATTATAAGTCCTCACGTACAGTTATTCGATCTATTATAAGTCCCTCACGTACAGTTATTCCATCTATTATAAGTCCTCACGTACAGTTATTCCATCTATTATAAGTCCTCACGTACAGTTATTCCATCTATTATAAGTCCTCACGTACAGTTATTCCATCTATTATAAGTCCTCACGTACAGTTATTCCATCTATTATAAGTCCTCACGTACAGTTATTCCATCTATTATAAGTCCTCACGCACAGTTATTCCATCTATTATAAGTCCTCACGTACAGTTATTCCATCTATTACGTACAGTTATTCCATCTATTATAAGTCCTCATGCACAGTTATTCGATCTATTATAAGTCCTCACGTACAGTTATTCGATCTATTATAAGTCCTCCGTCACGTACACTTATTCCATCTATTATAAGTCCTCACGTACAGTTATTCCATCTATTATAAGTCCTCACGTACAGTTATTCCATCTATTATAAGTCCTCACGTACAGTTATTCCATCTATTATAAGTCCTCACGTACAGTTATTCCATCTATTATAAGTCCTCACGTACAGTTATTCCATCTATTATAAGTCCTCACGCACACTTATTCCATCTATTATAAGTCCTCACGTACAGTTATTCCATCTATTATAAGTCCTCACGCACACTTATTCCATCTATTATAAGTCCTCACGTACAGTTATTCCATCTATTATAAGTCCTCACGTACAGTTATTCCATCTATTGTAAGTCCTCATGCACAGTTATTCCATCTATTATAAGTCCTCACGTACAGTTATTCCATCTATTATAAGTCCTCCTGTACAATTATTCCAACTATTATAAGTACTCGCAGTTACATGACTCAATGTTGGTTCATTTAGACGTGTTTCCTGTCTAAATATAATCAACATGAAGTATTCTTGTTGCCAAAATATTCTCATTAATACATGTATATCTGACAATTGGTCGGTAATGTCGATAGTATTTTGGGGTGATAATACTTATTATTAAAGTTTAACTGATCAGGTTCAGAGATTTGCGTATACAACACAGACATCCCTGCTACCATACCGTGGCCACAGCGGAGGGACTGCCCACTCACCTGGCCATAGGTAATGCAATAGATCTTTAATATATCTATTGTGGGAATTGGTTATTGGTGATGTTGGCTATGGCAGAATCGCACATCTTCACGCAATGGCTAATTGAGATTGGTAATATAATTACTTTAACTTGTTCAACATGCGCACCACTCAGATGTTCTTGTTCTTGCAGACACCGACCCGTGAAGATCCGGGTTATAATATTGATCTTCAGCAACCCATGCTTGTGGTAAGAGGCGACTAACGTGATCGGGTGGTCAGGCTCCAGCTAGACACTGAAGTGACGTCATCTGAGCAGGCAGCATATGTAGCTACCAAGAAACTGTTCTCGTTGATGGTAATATGTTACCTACGGCTCTGCCTGTATTTCGGCCTCACGCCAGTACCAGCCAGTACATCTGATCCAATACACAGCTATTCTCGCGAGATCTCTGACGTAGTATCCCAGGATGCTTGAAGGTTATCAGGCTAATGCACTTAGTAGTGGCCGAAACACCAGCAACAAGACCATGTCTGTAAAGCCTGTTGGTGTTTGTAAAGTACAGAGATATTTCAGCTTCTGTGACTCTACCATCATTACATCAAGACAGAGTTAAGTTGGGCCCCGTTCCTCAAAGCGATCGTAGCACTAAGGTGATCGCAACTCCCATACTTTAACATAGACGTATGACAGTCGTGTCTCTACGATCGCTTTGAGGAACGAGGCCCTGGGCCTAGATTTTCGAAGCTCTCTTAGCGCTAAGATAGTGCCATACATTAACATTAACTTGCGACTATCTTAGCGCTAAGAGAGCTTCGAAAATCTAGGCACAGGTTATTACCGTACAGTTGTTAGACCTACGACAGTCGTGGCACTACGATCGCTTTGAGGAACGAGGCCCTGGTTATAACCGTACAGCTGTTAGACTTCCCCGCGTGTGGTGGCAACCTCTGCCATTAGTTGACCGAACCAAAGAGTGGAATCTGACTGGGACAGCATCTCAGTTGCCATTAGTTGACCGAACCAAAGAGTGGAATCTGACTGGGACAGCACCTCAGTTGTCATTAGTTGACCGAACCAAAGAGTGGAATCTGACTGGGACAGCACCTCAGTTGTCAGGCTACTTCTGATAAAACGAAAGACGTTCTCAAGATTCTCATTCTCTCCTGTCCTGCAAGCACTAAAGTTTGGACAAGCTTTCAAAATGGACTATTGATACTTCTGATATTGGAGCTGTCTGTTGCAGGAAGATGCATCAGACTTTTACGAAAACATGACAAACATCTAAGACATTATTTCACCTCTGACACAGAAACTCTTGCTTTGTTATCAATTTGAAGTGTACCTGGGTACTACTGTGTTCCCTATTCAAGTTTATTCATGACAACCCACTGACTTTCCTCTTAAAATGAAAACCAAATCCCTAAGCTTGCTGTAACATCACGCTGTTATCACTGAACTTTACTGCCACTCTATATCTGCACCACTGTAATTCCTTTGTAGTAATTAATATTGACTTATTTCATCTATAATACAGTTGTTGATTATAGAACGGTCCCCTTGTCGTTTGTTGTTTCACACTGGGTTCACTCGCGGACTAATTTGGAATTAACTTATAGTTTCAACTTGAGAATCGACTAAATCGCGCAAAGCTTTTACATTTGAATAGAATGAATTGTTGCATTGTCCTAGAGGCTGGCATGGCTTGTACCATTGTCCTAGAGACTGGTGTGACTTGTACCATTGTCCTACAGGCTGGTATGACTTGAAGCATTGTCCATGAGGCTGATGTGTCTTGTAGCATTGTCCTAGAGGCTGGTATGACTTGTAGCATTGTCCTACAGGCTTGTATGACTTGTAGCATTGTCCTACAGGCTGGTATAACTTGTACCATTATCCAAGAGGCTGGTATGACTTGTACAATTGTCCAAGAGGCTGGTATGACCTGTACCATTGTCATAGAGACTGGTGCGATTTGTACCATTGTCCTAGAGGCTGGTATGACTTGTACCATTGTCCTACAGGCTGGTATGACGTGTATCATTGTCCTAGAGGTTGGTATGACTTGGAGCATTGTCCTTGAGGCTGGTATGACTTGTACCATTATCCTAGAGGCTGGTATGACTTGTACCATTGTCATAGAGGTCGGTATGACGTGTATCATTGTCCTAGAGGCTGGTATGACTTGAAGCATTGTCCTTGAGGCTGGTATGACTTGTACCATTATCCTAGAGGCTGGTATGACTTGTACCATTGTCCTACAGGCTGGTATGACTTGTAGCATTGTCCTTGAGGCTGGTATGACTTGTACCATTGTCATAGAGGCTGGTATGACTTGTAGCATTGTCCTTGAGGCTGGTATGACTTGTACCATTGTCATAGAGGTCGGTATGACTTGTACCATTGTCCTGGAGGCTGGTATGACTTGTACCATTGTCATAGAGGCTGGTATGACTTGTACCATTGTCCTGGAGGCTGGTATGACTTGTACCATTGTCCTACAGGCTGGTATGACTTGTAGCATTGTCCTTGAGGCTGGTATGACTTGTACCATTGTCATAGAGGCTTGTATGACTTGTAGCATTGTCCTTGAGGCTGGTATGACTTGTACCATTGTCATAGAGGTCGGTATGACTTGTACCATTGTCCTGGAGGCTGGTATGACTTGTACCATTGTCATAGAGGCTGGTATGACTTGTACCATTGTCCTGGAGGCTGGTATGACTTGTACCATTGTCCTACAGGCTGGTATGAATTGTACCATTGTCCTACAGGCTGGTATGACTTGTACCATTGTCCTTGAGGCTGGTATGACTTGTAGCATTGTCCTTGAGGCTGGTATGACTTGTACCATTGTCCTACAGGTTGGTATGACTTGAAGCATTGTCCTTGAGGCTGGTATAACTTGTACCATTATCCTAGAGGCTGGTATGACTTGTACCATTGTCCTGGAGGCTGGTATGACTTGTAGCATTGTCCTTGAGGCTGGTATGACTTGTACCATTGTCATAGAGGTCGGTATGACTTGTACCATTGTCCTGGAGGCTGGTATGACTTGTACCATTGTCATAGAGGCTGGTACGACTTGTACCATTGTCCTGGAGGCTGGTATGACTTGTACCATTGTCCTACAGGCTGGTATGAATTGTACCATTGCCATAGAGGTCGGTATGACTTGTACCATTGTCCTTGAGGCTGGTATGACTTGTAGCATTGTCCTTGAGGCTGGTATGACTTGTACCATTGTCCTACAGGTTGGTATGACTTGAAGCATTGTCCTTGAGGCTGATGTGTCTTGTAGCATTGCCCTACAGGCTGGTATGACTTGAAGCATTGTCCTTGAGGCTGGTATGACTTGTACCATTGTCATAGAGGTCGGTATGACTTGTACCATTGTCCTGGAGGCTGGTATGACTTGTACCATTGTCATAGAGGCTGGTAAGACTTGTACCATTGTCCTGGAGGCTGGTATGACTTGTACCATTGTCCTACAGGCTGGTATGAATTGTACCATTGTCCTACAGGCTGGTATGACTTGTACCATTGTCCTACAGGCTGGTATGACGTGTATCATTGTCCTAGAGGTTGGTATGACTTGGAGCATTGTCCTTGAGGCTGGTATGACTTGTACCATTATCCTAGAGGCTGGTATGACTTGTACCATTGTCATAGAGGTCGGTATGACGTGTATCATTGTCCTAGAGGCTGGTATGACTTGAAGCATTGTCCTTGAGGCTGGTATGACTTGTACCATTATCCTAGAGGCTGGTATGACTTGTACCATTGTCCTACAGGCTGGTATGACTTGTAGCATTGTCCTTGAGGCTGGTATGACTTGTACCATTGTCATAGAGGCTTGTATGACTTGTAGCATTGTCCTTGAGGCTGGTATGACTTGTACCATTGTCATAGAGGTCGGTATGATTTGTACCATTGTCCTGGAGGCTGGTATGACTTGTACCATTGTCATAGAGGCTGGTATGACTTGTACCATTGTCCTGGAGGCTGGTATGACTTGTACCATTGTCCTACAGGCTGGTATGAATTGTACCATTGTCCTACAGGCTGGTATGACTTGTACCATTGTCCTTGAGGCTGGTATGACTTGAAGCATTGTCCTTGAGGCTGGTATGACTTGTACCATTATCCTAGAGGCTGGTATGACTTGTACCATTGTACTGGAGGCTGGTATGACTTGTAGCATTGTCCTTGAGGCTGGTATGACTTGTACCATTGTCATAGAGGTCGGTATGACTTGTACCATTGTCCTGGAGGCTGGTATGACTTGTACCATTGTCATAGAGGCTGGTACGACTTGTACCATTATCCTGGAGGCTGGTATGACTTGTACCATTGTCCTACAGGCTGGTATGAATTGTACCATTGCCATAGAGGTCGGTATGACTTGTACCATTGTCCTTGAGGCTGGTATGACTTGTAGCATTGTCCTTGAGGCTGGTATGACTTGTACCATTGTCCTACAGGTTGGTATGACTTGAAGCATTGTCCTTGAGGCTGATGTGTCTTGTAGCATTGCCCTACAGGCTGGTATGACTTGAAGCATTGTCCTTGAGGCTGGTATGACTTGTACCATTGTCATAGAGGTCGGTATGACTTGTACCATTGTCCTACAGGCTGGTATGAATTGTACCATTGCCATAGAGGTCGGTATGACTTGTACCATTGTCCTTGAGGCTGGTATGACTTGTAGCATTGTCCTTGAGGCTGGTATGACTTGTACCATTGTCCTACAGGTTGGTATGACTTGAAGCATTGTCCTTGAGGCTGATGTGTCTTGTAGCATTGCCCTACAGGCTGGTATGACTTGAAGCATTGTCCTTGAGGCTGGTATGACTTGTACCATTGTCATAGAGGTCGGTATGACTTGTACCATTGTCCTGGAGGCTGGTATGACTTGTAGCATTGTCCTTGAGGCTGGTATGACTTGTACCATTGTCCTGGAGGCTGGTATGACTTGTACCATTGTCCTACAGGCTGGTATGAATTGTACCATTGTCCTACAGGCTGGTATGACTTGTACCATTGTCCTTGAGGCTGGTATGACTTGTAGCATTGTCCTTGAGGCTGGTACGACTTGTACCATTGTCCTGGAGGCTGGTATGACTTGTACCATTGTCCTACAGGCTGGTATGAATTGTACCATTGCCATAGAGGTCGGTATGACTTGTACCATTGTCCTTGAGGCTGGTATGACTTGTAGCATTGTCCTTGAGGCTGGTATGACTTGTACCATTGTCCTACAGGTTGGTATGACTTGAAGCATTGTCCTTGAGGCTGATGTGTCTTGTAGCATTGCCCTACAGGCTGGTATGACTTGTAGCATTGTCCTTGAGGCTGGTATTACTTGTACCATTGTCATAGAGGCTGGTATGACTTGTACCATTGTCCCACAGGCTATAATGACTTGAAGCATTGTCCTTGAGGCTGATGTGTCTTGTAGCATTGTCCTACAGGCTGGTATGACTTGTACCATTGTCATAGAGGCTGGTATGATTTGTACCATTGTCATAGAGGCTGGTATGACTATTTTGTATAGGATAGTGTTGTTGTTGACAACTTTTATATCACCAGGTATATCTGCATTAACTCTGAATAGGTTTTAGGCCGCTAGAACGGCAAAGCATCATCACCAATTTAACAGTAAGTCTTGCCTGTGCAGGACAAGTGGAATGAAGTACACACAACATGGTGTTGAGTTAATCTCTCACTCCGGGCAGATTCAGACACATTCCGTGACTTCAGCTTATTTGTAGCGACTTATCACACTCCATCCAAACAGCGCCATCTGGAGGGCAGGTGACTTGGTCCACGATGAATTATTCATGGGACTGCATTTCGGTTGCATCAGGCCAATTATCGGAAAGAGGAATGGCGACCACTGACCTTCTTCCGATTCATTACAGCGACACCTGGCGTCAAGGCGTTGTCATGGTGAAACGTGCAGACACATCCTCTTTAATTAGTTCCTCTGATACCACAATGAAGAGAATCTATTTGAATGCAAATCGATTAACTTATTTAAGGGCTGATGGAAGAAAGAAGGTCTGGTTGTGAATCTTCTGTCGATAGTTAACAGCGATAACTTTACACACAGACAGCTGGCACATCAGCTGGTACATCAGTGTGACAACTTTACAGACAGCTGGTACATCAGTGTGACAAGTATACAGACAGCTGGTACATCAGTGTGACACTTTACAGACTGCTGGTACACCAGTGGGACAACTTTACAGACAGCTGGTACATCAGTGTGACAACTATACAGACAGCTGGTACATCAGTGTGACACTTTACAGACAGCTGGTACATCAGTGTGACAATTTTACAGACAGCTGGTACATCAGTGTGACAACTTTACAGACAGCTGGTACATCAGTGTGACGACTTTAGAAACAGCTGGTACATTAGCTGGTACATCAGTGTGACAACTTTACACACAGCTGGTACATCAGTGTGACATCCTTACACACAGCTGGTACATCAGTGTGACAGCTTTACAGACAGCTGGTACATCAGTGTGACGCACAACTTTACAGACAGCTGGTACATCAGTGTGACGACTTTACAGACAGCTGGTACATTAGCTGGTACATCAGTGTGACAACTTTACACACAGCTGGTACATCAGTGTGACATCCTTACACACAGCTGGTACATCAGTGTGACAGCTTTAGAAATAGGTGATACATCAGTGTGACAACTATACACACAGCTGGTACATCAGTGGGACAACTATACACACAGTTGGTACATCAGTGTGACAACTTTACAGACAGCTGGTACATCAGTGTGACAACTTTACAGACAGCTGGTACATCAGTGTGACACTTTACAGACAGCTGGTACATCAGTGTGACAACCTTACACACAGCTGGTACATCAGTCTGACATCCTTACACACAGCCGGTACACCAGTATGACGTACAACTTTACAGACAGCAGCTGGTACATCAGTGTGACAACTTTACAGACAGCTGGTACATCAGTGTGGCAACTATACACACAGCTGGTACATCAGTGTGACAACCTTACAGACAGCTGGTACATCAGTGTGACAACCTTACACACAGCTAGTACATCAGTGTGACAACTATACACACAGCTGGAACACCAGTGTGACATCCTTACACACAGCTGGTACATCAGTGTACACACACACACACATACCCCCTACTCAACCATGCTGTTTATCACTAGGTTGTCTTGTCCAGACTATTTATAGACCATCTTTGATATAGCTAGATTATAGCTGAGTGTTGTGTTAAACAACCAACTTCACATGGTATATCACACTATTGACAATTGACAAACTCCTACACATTACACTTCAATCAGTTACTTCTTCTTTACGGAACCTGTATATATCTCCTTCTATCCGCTGAAGGAGTCAGAATATACAGACCAGTGTTTACAGATGGCTTGTGGCGGTCTGTATGGGTGTGGCCGACGTAATCACAAGAAATGCGTGCATGGCACTGAAGCCCCCATAAAATGTGACTGTGGGACGTGTGCTGGAGGCACGCACGCACGCACACACACACACGCACACCCCACCCCCAGTCCAGAAACACTCTAACGTTATCTTTTGTCCAAATGTTCATACAGTTCGGAAAAAGCCAGACAGAACTTTTTAATCAGAAAAGAAAACATTATCTCAGTCTTGATTCTGTGAGCCCTACATAATTTTAAACGTCTTTCTATATGTGCTTCATTCATCAATGGTGGGGGAATTCCGTGCTTTTTCAAAACAATTAAGTAATTCTTGTCTAAGGGTTTCATTACATACATGAGTACTTCCTCTATTACTCATCTCAGTTCTGATATTCTCAAGGCTTTCAAATTTCCCCCTACTCACAATCTGACCAAGTCGCCGGCGATCCGTAGTGCTGAACTTCCTGGCCTCCCTGTCCCTGTCTTGTGCTCAGTCCCAACTCCTGACTGAATATTCTTCAAAGTTCTGTATACTGTAGACAGAGAAATGTCATGTCTACCAGCTAACTCTTTTGGATTAGTCACACCTCTCTCAAAATAATCTAAAACCAGCTTTCTTTTCTCTTCTGCTGTCAAACCTGCCATGTCGACAAATGAAGCCGTCTGCTACACCAGGGGAGATAACTCTTGGGGTGTAGTAAGGTTTAAGTAGCCTACAAGAGTTGCCTCCCATATTGAGTACCTTACTACATAATGTAACACCTATTTTACAATTCTATTATCACTATTAGGAAACACAGATTTTGTCAACATTTTCTGGAAAAACTGTAACTGGCTACTACGAACTGAGAAGCCATCGTAGAAGTAGACAGAGGCTGATTATCTTCAGGATCCCCCACTGGAGGATCGATGTGCACGTTCAGGAGAATACATTCAGACCAAACCCTTAAGGTATGAAGGATAGTTATTATTGGCGATCACAAGTGATAATACAGAAACCTTTTGTTTTCTCGTCGATATGGGTTTATATGGATAAGCCAGGGTGTGGGCGAAGTCTTTATGTTTTTAAAAGAATTTCGTGATCGAGCGGTAAACATGTTTCACCAGGAATGGCATTTCACTCTAGAAAGCAGCTCTCGTTACGAATTATATAGAGCATTTAAACACCTATTACAACCTGAACTGTATTTATCTAAACTTACTTTTAAGTGTAACAGAAATATATTTGTCAAATATAGGACAGGTTTGTTGGACTTAATGGTAAATAGAGGCAGAAAACTGTCCATCCCAAAATCTGAAAGATCTTGTCCTTTATGTAATTCTTCAGTAGAAGATGAACTACATTTTACCCTTGACTGTCCATTTTATGAAGATTTACGTTACATGTATATCCCAGAACGTTATCTGTCGGAACCACCACTGATAGCTTTTACCAGTTTATTAACAACTAATAATGAATCCGCCCTACGCAATCTAGCTCTCTATGTTAAATATGCATTTATTCGTCGTAACGAGCACTTACAGTTAACCATGTCCTAATGTATGTAACTCGCTTGTATAAGGGCCGGTGGCCTAAAATACAATAAACGATTGTCTTGTCTTGTCTTGTACAGCTTCTGAAGATAATTCGAGAGTATACGGGTGCAAGGTTTCGAGAGCAGAAGTGAAGTGTTCATATCAAGGAATGTTTGAGGTGCATCTAGCTGTAGAGCTCTGAATGTGCTGTAACTTGGCGAGGACTTTAATTGTAAGATTTACTCAAAGAATATTGCAATATTCAAACGTGGAAGACACAAAGCAGTGCATCAACAATTTAGCTGTTAAAGTATCCAGGAAACGGCGAATTTGGTTGATGTTTAATATTATATGAAAACATGCCCGACCTGTGAGGGAGACGTGATTGTCCATAGACATTGCTGAATCAAATTGACGTCAAGATTACGAACTCTGGCTGTTGAGGAAACAGCAGTTTTGCCAGTCCGAAGACAAAAGGACCCATGATTAAGAGTTCTTAGTTGTTGCCTGGACCCGGGAATAAAACTATGTCTTCTCGTCATTCAGTTTGAGGAAATTCAGACCCATCCAGTGCCGTATGTCATCAATGCACTGCTCGAGGCTTGTGATGTTGATAGAGAGTTCTGCAATTTTATCATCAGCATAGAGGTGGAATTTCAAAGAATGTTTCTTGATAACATCTCCGATGGGCAGAATGTATAAAGTAAATAGAAGTGTTTCGAGAACAGAACCCTCAGGCTCTGTCAGATTGTTCATCTATATCTCTAACGAACATGGTATCGTCAGAGAGATGGGGATGGATAAACTGAAGGGCTGTGCCACAGATACAAACACGTTCCCTGAGTCTGTCTAGCAATAGCGTATGGTCAATAGTGTCAACAGCAGACGACAGATCGAGGAGCACAAGAAGCGTAGCTTCCAGTTTCAATGGTCATTTAATAAACTTTCAGGGCAAAAGGGGCGATGCGCACCCCTGCACCCCCTTCTGGATCCGCCTCTGGATCCTTCTCTGGATCCTTCTCTGGATCCGCCTATGTTGAGGGATACTGTTGTTGTAAATGTTGCTCTAACTACGAAGCTGTTATCCTCTAAAAACACTTTGACACAAACGAAAGATTAGACACAGGGCAATGTCTGTTTAGGTTGCCTGGATCCAAACCCAGTTGTAATGGAGTTCACCTGGAAACTATCCAGATGAGATAGAAGCGGCCCAAACAGCAGGTGTTATATGATCTGGGTAAAGGAGCGACGTAAGAAGGAGAATTCTTGATAGTATCAGAGAAATGTTTCATTCGGAATGTTTCTAATTTTCAGTATTTTCTCCTTGAAGTAAAGATCCAAATTCATGAGCCAGTGAAATAGAATTATCCCTTCCTAGCAACATTTAAAAGTGAAGCTAGATTCGTCTGTTCCTCTCTTTTAACATAATATTGTCTAAAATTAACATTTGTGTCGCATATGTTAGAGCACAATTAAGATAATTTCAAGCTTTTGAAGATCTGGTGGTGGACTTCAAGCTTGCTTTTTTTCAGCAGTTCCTGGCTGATCCAAATTCATTTGCCAGTGAAATCGAATTATCTCCTTGAGAATGTTCTCTTCTTGGGTCCCCTTTCACCTGATATTTACAAAGTGAAAAGAGTTCTCCCGCTTCTTTTGCTTAGTGTTGTCTAAAATGTACTTTTGTGTGGCACTTCTTAGAGCAAAATCAACAGAAGTTCTACCTTCTTTAAGGCTGGCTTTAGACTGCTGCTTATTCTTTCTAATATTGACATTATCACAGTCTGTACTGGGGCGCAACATAACAGTCTACTTTCTAATATTGACATTATCACAGTCTGTACTGGGGCGCAACATAACAGTCTACTTTCTAATATTGACATTATCACAGTCTGTACAGGGGCGCAACATAACAGTCTACTTTCTAATATTGTCATTATCACAGTTTGTACTGGGGCGCAACATAACAGTCTACTTTCTAATATTGTCATTATCACAATCTGTACTGGGGCGCAACATAACAGTCTACTTTCTAATATTGACATTATCACAGTCTGTACTGGGGCGCAACATAACAGTCTACTTTCTACTATTGACATTATCACAGTCTGTACTGGGGCGCAACATAACAGTCTACTTTCTAATATTGACATTATCACAGTCTGTACTGGGGCGCAACATAACAGTCTACTTTCTTATATTGACATTATCACAGTCTGTACTGGGGCGCAACATAACAGTCTACTTTCTAATATTGTCATTATCACAGTTTGTACTGGGGCGCAACATAACAGTCTACTTTCTAATATTGACATTATCACAGTTTGTACTGGGGCGCAACATAACAGTCTACTTTCTTATATTGTCATTATCACAGTCTGTACAGGGGCGCAACATAACAGTCTACTTTCTAATATTGTCATTATCACAGTTTGTACTGGGGCGCAACATAACAGTCTACTTTCTAATATTGTCATTATCACAGTCTGTACTGGGGCGCAACATAACAGTCTACTTTCTAATATTGACATTATCACAGTCTGTACTGGGGCGCAACATAACAGTCTACTTTCTAATATTGACATTATCACAGTTTGTACTGGGGCGCAACATAACAGTCTACTTTCTAATATTGACATTATCACAGTCTGTACTGGGGCGCAACATAACAGTCTACTTTCTAATATTGACATTATCACAGTCTGTACTGGGGCGCAACATAACAGTCTACTTTCTACTATTGACATTATCACAGTTTGTACTGGGGCGCAACATAACAGTCTACTTTCTAATATTGACATTATCACAGTCTGTACTGGGGCGCAACATAACAGTCCACTTTCTAATATTGACATTATCACAGTCTGTACTGGGGCGCAACATAACAGTCTACTTTCTACTATTGTCATTTATCACAGTCTGTACAGTTTGTACTGGGGGCGCAACATAACAGTCTACTTTCTAATATTGTCATTATCACAGTTTGTACTGGGGCGCAACATAACAGTCTACTTTCTAATATTGTCATTATCACAGTTTGTACTGGGGCGCAACATAACAGTCTACTTTCTAATATTGTCATTATCACAGTCTGTACTGGGGCGCAACATAACAGTCTACTTTCTAATATTGACATTATCACAGTTTGTACTGGGGCGCAACATAACAGTCTACTTTCTAATATTGACATTATCACAGTTTGTACTGGGGCGCAACATAACAGTCTACTTTCTAATATTGACATTATCACAGTTTGTACTGGGGCGCAACATAACAGTCTACTTTCTACTATTGTCATTATCACAGTTTGTACTGGGGCGCAACATAACAGTCTACTTTCTAATATTGACATTATCACAGTTTGTACCGGGGCGCAACATAACAGTCTACTTTCTACTATTGTCATTATCACAGTTTGTACCGGGGCGCAACATAACAGTCTACTTTCTACTATTGTCATTATCACAGTCTGTACTGGGGCGCAACATAACAGTCTACTTTCTCGGTGGTGCATGATCATCCAAAAGCTGACTGGAATCTGTTTGAAAATAGCAAGCTTAAAACATCACCCGCCTGACAGACCTGAGTTATAACTCTAGATCATGCACAATGATCTTTCTGTAAATAAATTATTTCCAAAGGTTCAGGTTTTAGCGTTTGGTAAATGACATCAGCAAAATAAGTATCTGAGATCTGATTGTCAGTCACTTCTCTCACTGTTAAGATATTATCCTGGTCTCTAGTTATCACTAAGCCTAAAGTGTG
Source organism: Haliotis rubra (assembly GCF_003918875.1). NCBI lineage: Eukaryota > Metazoa > Mollusca > Gastropoda > Lepetellida > Haliotidae > Haliotis > Haliotis rubra. The sequence continues at coordinate 213,541 of NW_025767565.1, forward strand.
ACCACGCCTATGGTTGGCGCCAGATACACGCCAATGGTTGGCGCCAGATACACGCCAATGGTTGGCGCCAGATACACGCCAATGCAGATCGGTAGAAGTGGGTAGCTGTGAAAACTGTTGAGAAAACGTTTCTTCTGGGATGTCGCCATCAGTGTCAACCACTGATAAGGAGGCGTTGGTGGTCAGCTGTAGCGGTTTCAAGTGAATCCGAGAATGTAGTATTAAATACGACATTTTGAAGCTTTTACAGTGATTGGTAGTTTTTATATGACAGCCAAACCACCACTTCGTCAAGTCAGTCTATTCTCAGTGACTGTATCTGCACTTGGTGACACGTGACAATTCTAAAAGTGTGACACGTGCGATTCATACAGAGGTAAAGAAACATCCATGGCATCCTGGCCCAGATGTCAGATAATGAGCCAATTTACAGAGGGATCAGTATTAACCCATGGTATCCTGGCCAGATATCAGATAATGAGCCAAGTTACAGAGTGATCAGTTATAATCCATGGCATGATAAAAGTCAATCAGTATATCAATGATGATGGTCACCTGATTTTATTAAGTCCGCTGTATATACCCCACACATGAGGCACCGTGGTCATTTCGTGCCGTGCAATAAACGAGGTAGAATTATCTTAATTTGTACTACACTCAAGGTAAGGCTGATAATGGAAGGGAAGAATGTTCAAAACAATCTGAAATATTTGGAAAAGCACAGATGGCCAATCTAAGGTCGACATAAAGTTGATAATAGCAGTCATAACACAGACAAGACACACCCAGTTCTATATAAATACCGAACAGGACAATAACTGCTCAGTGAAGATTTCAGGCACACAATGAGACAGCACAATGAGATGCTTGATACTTAACTTGTTATTCCTTGGAATAGTCCTCGCAAAGAAGAATGTTTTATTTTTGGTCTCGGACGATTTGAGACCCAATCTTGGTGCCTACCTTGGACCAGATTTTCCGTCTCCTGTTCACCCAAAGATGCACACACCAAACATTGATGCGCTTGCTGCCAGATCTCTCCTCCTCAAGCGAGCTTACGTCTCAGTGGCTGTATGCAGTCCAAGCAGGACGGCCCTCCTCACCAGCAGACGCCCTGACACAAGCCACATCTGGAGCATTGGTCCTTACTTCCGGCAGTATGGAGGAAATTTCACTACATTGCCACAGTATTTCAAACAAAATGGTTATAGGACCATCGGAATGGGGAAAGTATTTCATCCAGGATCATCCTCCGGAGGTGACGATCCCGTTTCGTGGACAGATCCCTACACCCATGCTGATGATGATTACAAACATAACGATCTTCTTATGGAAGCGGTCTCAGAGGAAAGAGAAAAGGCAAACCCACTTCAGGATCAGATTCTGGCTGCGTCTGCCATTCAGGCACTAAAGGAAGTGGCTCCTGCAGCTAAGTCAGATGAGCGACCTTTCTTTCTGGCTGTAGGGTTCCGTAAACCTCATATACCTGGAACTTCCCCGCCCGATTCATGGATTACTATCCACTGGAAAGTCTCAGGCTACCACCGAATTACTATGCTCCAGTAGGAATGCCTGCAATTGCATGGCATAATTTCAGCGGTTTTGCTAATTTTAAAGACATGCAAACCTACCACTTGACAAACGTGGGCATCATTAACTACACATTTCCAGAAACTCTTACTCTTAAGATGCGACAAGCTTATTACAGCTGTATAAGCTACATGGATCACGAACTTGGAAGAGTCATTGACGAGTTGGATAACTTGGGCTTGACTAATGATACAATTATAGCCTTCTGGGGGGACCATGGATGGCAGTTGGGGGAACATTCTGAATGGGCAAAGCAGACAAACTTTGAAGATGCCACCCATGCTCCTATGATGATCCATGTTCCCGGAGTTACTGATCATGGCGTTGTCATTGAGAAACTAACGGAATTTGTTGACCTCTACCCAACACTCGTTGAGGCTGCAGGACTACCAAAACTTCAAGTGTGTCCACCAAACTCCCAGAATGTCAGTCTTTGCACGGAGGGTACAAGCATGGTGCCACTTATGACAAACCCGACACTGGATTCGTGGAAAACTGCAGCATTTTCTCAGTATCCCAGGTTGGGAAACGCACTTGAAGAAGACATTGTGATGGGCTACAGCATGAGGACTGACATGTATCGATACACGGAGTGGATCAACTTCAAGGGAAGGCCTATCTATCAACCATTGTGGGACCAGCTGAAGGGAGTGGAACTCTATGATCACACCAAAGACCCACAGGAGAACTGGAACCGAGCTTTTGATCCATCCTACAAAGACATCAGGGTCGAGTTGTCTAGGAAACTGAAGACGGGCTGGAGAGGAGCTCTACCTAAACGACGCCCCTGAAGTCGTCAACACCAAGTATGAGAACATTTACTCTTCTTGAGATAAAATTTAATAGTATTATTATGCAACATAATAAATTTGTTCTTTCTGTTTCCATTTACAGGTTAGTGTGAATTGATAGCAATGTCACCGAAAAGTAGTTGAAAATGTAAGACAAGTTCTGCTGCAGAGGACTTGGTGATACTAAACTTGGTTGTTTGACTTTCATTCCCAAAATTTATTACACTTGAAGCATTGTATCCCAATGAAAAACACGGCCTCATAACAGCATGCTCAGGTCGTACAATGGGTGGAGCTAACGGTCAAAGACACGGGCATGATGAAGACGGTAACAGAAACAACGAGCCATGCCATCGTGTCTTTTACCATATGCTGTACGCAAAGGAAGTCTATCTGCCGACAAGGTGTTGAACAATCTCAGCAAATTCATTCATGTTAACATTCTTTTCAAGAATTACATTTTGTGGATTGCGATTGACAGGTTACTGGTGGATGCTCCATCTGTGCCAACAATGTTGGACCAATTGTGATCCAAGAAATCTGTAGGGAAGGATTTTCAGTTTAATAGTCAAAATGCCTCATGTTATGAATATTGAAACAACATGAACGTTCTGAGTTCCCATTTACGTCATGGTACAGTCAGGATGTAAATTCAGATGAGAGATTTAGGACTTGAAACCTCTCCACTGCAGACTAACAACCATGTTTAGAAGTGGATTCGAAAGAAAGATTTTATTCATTCGCACTATACCACACATTTAAAAGTTAACAAATTTAATACACTGTCATTTTCGTCAGATACAAAACTCGTGAACTTAATATGTCAACTTTTACCTCAGCTAGATACCATAGAAAGTTAACTAGCGGGACAGCTAACGATAATGAGAGCGTCGTGTTCCCTATGGAAGACATTACGACTTTACCCACTCTCCAGCACAGAGACTCAGGGCTTTATGTCATCTCCACTTCATTACAAAACAAATACCAAAGTCAGTAAGTAAAACCACCTTGGCATTGCTGATGTTTGAAACTGGAGTCACGAATACAGTGGCTGACATTGTTAAAAGTGGACGAAACCTTGGAGATACGCTTGCTGACTTATCTCGAACAACAACATGTCAAGCTGGCAAATTTAGACATTTGCTGAGCAGGCATCCAGGAGTACCAAAAGGTCAAAACAGACGCTCTGATTTCTGACTCCCACGTTTCTGACATTCCTAAGAAATCTGGGATCACGGCATCTTTCCACTCCAGCCACTTCTGTCACAGAAACACGCTTTAAAGGTGCAATACACACAACTCAATGAATTCTAATTCCATGACATTGATGCCACGCTAGTTAATCCTAAATACTGCATTGTAATATTATGCCTTAAACACAACTATAACTGTGTATACAAGTTGGTGATTATAATATCTGCATGGAATGGTCGAAGATCAGGTGACCCTTGAACATATTCTGTTGAGGAGTTAGAGCCAACGATGATATGGAGTCAGTAGAATGTCGTAATACAGATGACTGACTGACTGAGTTTAGTTTTACGCCGCTTTTTAGCACTATTCCAGCAATATCACGGCGGGGGACACCAGAAATGGGCTTAACACACTGTGCCCATGTGGGGAATCGAACCTGGGTCTTCGGCGTGACGAGCCAACGCTTTAACCACTAGACTACCCCACCGCACCGTAATACAGATGAAGGGGGTAATAGGACTGATATGAAGAACATAGAAACATGGTTTCTTGCTTTGTCACATACACGGAGCACGCACATACGTTTGTATACATTATTATTTTATTAAGTTATGCAGCCTTCCTTGAAACTTTAAATGAATACTACTTGTGTAGAATCATCGTTGGCAGAATCATCTATATGTGTGCCAGCAGAGAACCTAAAACACTATCACCAGCGCAATGTAATGGGGTAAAAAATACATTTACAATCTGAAGAATTTTGAAACCTCCAGCTGGCCATTAGTAGGTCGACATGCAACTGATAATAGCAGGTATAAAGTTGCATAACAAGTACAGATAAGCACACCTAGTTCTAATTAGATAGAAGGCACCACATAAATACGGATTTTTCCACGCTGAAACTTCAGTAAAGATTTGAGCTGGTGTTCTGTTGATGAATCATGAGACATTTACTGAGAATTGCTATCTTAAACTTGTTATTCCTTGGAATAGTCCTCGCAAAGAAGAATGTTTTGTTTTTGGTCTCGGACGATTTGAGACCCAATCTTGGAGCCTACCTTGGACCAGATTTTCCGTCTCCTATTCACCCAAAGATGCACACACCAAACATTGATGCGCTTGCTGCCAGATCTCTCCTCCTCAAGCGAGCTTACGTCTCAGTGGCTGTATGCAGTCCAAGCAGGACGGCCCTCCTCACCAGCAGACGCCCTGACACAAGCCACATCTGGAGCATTGGTCCTTACTTCCGGCAGTATGGAGGAAATTTCACTACATTGCCACAGTATTTCAAACAAAATGGTTATAGGACCATCGGAATGGGGAAAGTATTTCATCCAGGATCATCCTCCGGAGGTGACGATCCCGTTTCGTGGACAGATCCCTACACCCATGCTGATGATGATTACATAAATAACGATCTTCTTATGGAAGCGGTCTCAGAGGAAAGAGAAAAGGCAAACCCACTTCAGGATCAGGTTCTGGCTGCGTCTGCCATTCAGGCACTAAAGGAAGTGGCCCCTGCAGCTAAGTCAGATGAGCGACCTTTCTTTCTGGCTGTAGGGTTCCGTAAACCTCATATTACCTGGAACTTCCCCGCCCGATTCATGGATTACTATCCACTGGAAAGGCTCAGGCTACCACCGAATTACTATGCTCCAGTAGGAATGCCTGCAATTGCATGGCATAATTTCAGTAATTTGGCCCACTTTAAAGACATGCAAACCTACCACTTGACAAACGTGGGCATCATTAACTACACATTTCCAGACACTCTTACTCTTAAGATGCGACAAGCCTATTACAGCTGTATAAGCTACATGGATCACGAACTTGGAAGAGTCATTGACGAGTTGGATAACTTGGGCTTGACTAATGATACAATTATAGCCTTCTGGGGGGACCATGGATGGCAGTTGGGGGAACATGCTGAATGGGCGAAGGAGACAAACTTTGAAGATGCCACCCATGCTCCTATGATGATCCATGTTCCCGGAGTTACTGATCATGGCGTTGTCACTGAGAAACTAACGGAATTTGTTGACCTCTACCCAACACTCGTTGAGGCTGCAGGACTACCAAAACTTCAGGTGTGTCCACCAGACTCCCAGAATGTCAGTCTTTGCACGGAGGGTACAAGCATGGTGCCACTTATGACAAACCCGACACTGGATTCGTGGAAAACTGCAGCATTTTCTCAGTATCCCAGGTTGGGCAACGCACTTGAAGAAGACATTGTGATGGGCTACAGCATGAGGACTGACATGTATCGATACACGGAATGGATCAACTTCAAGGGAAGGCCTATCTATCAACCAATGTGGGACCAGCTGAAGGGAGTGGAACTCTATGATCACACCAAAGACCCACAGGAGAACTGGAACCGAGCTTTTGATCCATCCTACAAAGACATCAGGGTCCAGTTGTCTAGGAAACTGAAGACGGGCTGGAGAGGAGCTCTACCTAAACGACGCTCCTGAAGTCGTCAACATCTTCTGTGATAACATTTACTCTAGATAATTTCCTGTGATAAATAACCTTATTTCACCACACATGTCTGTAGTTTGTGTTTACAATTACAGTTCCGTGTGAATGGACATCGATGTATTTGAAATAGATGTAGTGCCAATTAAAAGATTGCTCAAAGGAAGATTTCAGAAAGAAGAACAATTCTTCCACTGAAGTCCTAATTCTTTGTGTATAATGAAGACGATACAACACCGCGGGTATCATCTGGTTGGTAGATGGGCATCGATCTGACTGAATACATGTTTGAAGTCAAACAATAATTCCCATTGTAGACAATTACATGTTCTGTTCTTGCTAAAGAGTACAAAACATAATTGCGTGATGATTGCTCTACTGAGGTTAGAAACATATATATGTTCTTGTTTATTGCACAGTGCGGCGTTTCCTTATAGATTCTGACACTTTTATCAAGCCAAGCGCCGAATGTTTTAACAAATGGTATCAGTGAGAACGTCCAGCATCTCAATAGATTTTGGATGACATTTGCTTTCGGCTTTGATAAAACCTCCTGAACCTGCCGTATATAAGATAGAGAGAGGGTCACCATATTTCGTGACGAGAGCCCAGGCGTAAAGGAATCAATGTTACTATGTGTGTCATGGGTGATAGTTGTGTACAAATAGCAAACGTTTTGACAAAATGGAACTTGGCTCTTTTCTGAGATTGCAAACAATCCAAGAAAATCCTTTGAGTTTCTGAAAAGACACATAGCATCGACTCCACCTATCTCCAATACATCAATCAATCCCCAGTATATCGAACACCTGTCCTATATTTATCGAAACCAGAACGTTCTGCCATGGCCACTTTACTGCATCTACTGTGGAGAAAGTTCATTAAAGGCGCTGAAGTAATCTAACACTTCACGTACAATGATAAAACTGTTTTCAGAAAAACCCACGCCTTGTCATATTAATACCTCGACACATTTAAGTGAGCTAGTGTTCCTTCAGTTTCAAGGATGAACAAAGCGCGACAATGACTGACAATTCACCAGTACACAATGTTCCACTCAGCAGCGTGGGTGCTAATTCCCTCTCACATTCCACGTCATGAAGATTGTCATGGTAGCTTGGTGTAGTCAAAATGCATATGTTTGGTGGTCTTGTGATGCCACTGTTTTGTTGTCCTAGTCATAGTGGGGGAAGGCAGGGTAGCCTAGTGGTTAAAGCGTCTGTTCGTCACACTGAAGACCCGGGTTCAATTCCCCACATGGGTACAATGTATGAAGCCCATTTCTGGTGTCCCCTGCCTTGATATTCCTGGAATATTGCTAAAAGCGGCGTAAAACTTTACTCACCTACTCAGTGGTGGTGTGTGAAACTAACGCTGCGGATAATGCATGATCTTGTCTCTTAGGATCTTTACAAACAAGTGAAAAAAGCAAGGACACATTTAAGTAAGATTCTTCAGCAGAATCTGATTTAGCCGAATTTAACAATAAAACCTCTGTCAGGTCTAAATGCACCAGTCACAGCTCCCTCGAACGACCGGCAGCTGTTACATAATGGAATGAAAACCATAACCTGATATCTGGTGCAAGGGGAAACTACAAGATGTTCAAGCAGCAGCTGCGTGCGTGACGAGCATCTCGGAGACATAGTTGTAAGATGACAGGAAGCTCATTATTCAAACTTGGAAAGCGAAAGGAAATCTAAACTATTTACACAGAAATTACATTTGTATGTTGGACAGTAGCTGCAATCAGAATGCTGCCTTCACAAATATTGAACTTCCAACAGTATCGGTAACACATCCACATTGAAACAACAGCAGTTTTAGTCACGATATGGCTGAAATCACAAGGGTTTGAACAATAATTTTAAAAAAATACAAATCTACATTTTTGACACCGTATATTGTTTTTATATGTTATGAGTAACTTATATTTCACATTTGAACGAAATCGGTGAAGAAATAGATTTTTTAGAAAATTATCCCGCTCCACTTACATAAAATACACAAAGGGTAACACTCGCGATCCTAAAGGCCTGATCGAAAACCGGACAGCCAGACTATTTTAACGTGCGTTCAATCAAACCTTACGTTTTTCTCAAAACAATGTGTTGAGCTTGTAGATTATCCTTTTGGCCTTCTGCACGTCGTATTCAGGTTGTCTAACTGCATTTCATATTTCAACACTGACCCTCGCATTAGCACTACCCTCCGTTTTGAACAAACGTCTGGCCGCCCTTCGGTAAACATCGATACTGTCCGAAAATCTCGGAATGACTCGGATCACAAAACGACTCTCATTGGTCAATTTCCACGTGTGCGATTATTGCGAAATATTGTTTTGACAGTTGATACGTTTGTAAACCTCGAACATGATTTTAGAAATTCTTTCATGGTGAATAAAATTATTTTAGGTGCTAAATGCAATAAAATAGTGCACATAGTGCATACAGCATGAAAATATAACAGCTATAAATATATATCAAGCATGCAAAGCGGAAAATATTTAATTTCTGTAAATACAAGGATTGTTTTTACATTATAAATGTGATAGGTCAACAACATTTTCAGTTATATCCAATGACTTCCAATTATCAATTCATTGTGATTGTTGATTTAATATTCAATATTTCATAAAGTTTCCACAGTATAATACAACACACACAAACAGTTCACTTTTGAAATATAACTTTTGAAATATGATGATAATAAACACACATACTTTAAATCACATCTTAACAATCTCTTGAAAAAGATAATATCCTAGCTATGAAAATTGACTTTAAGAATAATTATGTTGGCAATGTATGATCATTTAATTTTTCCCTTGATAGTACAATTTCTAAAATTTGAAAAACTCATATAGAAATACTTGTGACTCAAGTTAAGTCAGTGACCTCAAGCAAAATCAACAAAGAAACCATTAAATATCAATTCTAAATCTCATCTAGCGAGTCGGTCATATATGAATTAAATTTCAACTTCTTAATCATTCCTGTATTACCTTACCCCATTAGTGACACGTGCACATACCTGACTGTTGGTGAATCTGCAAACAAACAAAAATATTCTGAGCTTTATCCAATCTTATAAATACTTTTGTTGGTACTAATATAAGAAACTACTGCCCTCCAAACTTCTAACCCCTTACCAGGGAATGATAGTGGATATCAAGTTACATTTTTATCTATCAAATAGTTTTCCTTACCCAATTATATTTGTTCCTATTTGTTCCTGAATAAACCATATGGATGGTCTCAAATTAAATAAAACAATCAACAACGGGGGCCCAGATTCTGAGGCTGTTGCTCTAATGAAATGTTCCGGCATATGGCAGAATCTTTGTCAAGGTAATTGTTGGGCCTCGGGCGTGAGAACATATTACAGATGTTACAAGAAAGGATGCAAAGACCAACAGCTGCCTGCTGAAACATCACACCCGTTTGTGGCTGCGTCAAGATATCGATCCCTGGATCTGGTGGCTCTATTCGTATGTATCACAAGTTACACCTTGGGCACATTCAATCAAAAGCAAGAATGCCTACAAGGAGGGATAAAGGAGTACACATATACTCGTTGTGTTCCTTGTGATAAAGAAGGAGGCCTCCATAAATATCTCCCCTTATGTGTATCACTTCTACATGCCATTCAAACACAACAATACCTACGTATTAAGTTTACCGAGAAATCTGAAGCCAAAAGAATCGGAAACATGCTATTCACTAGACAATCGTATGATACGATTATATCGCTCTCATGTCAACACACGTTCATGTCCCTTGTCAGCATGACAAGTAGTATTATGTATGTTTTATGTCATGCTTGAGGTGTGATGGGTATTGAGTGATTTGAAAGGTGACAGTTCGCAAGCTAGGGCAGTAATGGAAGCAGTGAGACGAGTGGTATTAGAGGCCATCGGATGTATCTGGGAAGTACGCTTGGGTTGATTCAAGTCGAGATCGAGAGAGTGTGTGTGTGTGTGTGTGAAAGGTGACAGTTCGCATCCAGTTGGAGAGTGTATGTGCGTCTCAGGTTGGCTGGTTTTCCTGTACATTCGACTGGTGTATTATGATTTTTATGTTATGTTTTAGTTAGAACACGTCAATGACTTATTTATATATGTGAATTATATGAAATCTTTTGTGATGCCAATAAGGTAGTGTACTGGCGTGATGATAATCAGTCAGCAGGTCCCGTGTTATGTATATACGGGTATATAGTGGTGGTGCTGTGTATCAAGTATCGGTAAAACAGCCCAGAAGACATATCCTGTGTATGTGAAATATGTGAGGTCATACAAGAGGTGAGGTGAGGTGAAATTGCTTGAGAATATTTCGCTGGTTTTATAGTGCTAGCCCACTGAGATACCATGCCGCAATGAAGCATGAATACCCACTCAGACACATTATACTGACTCCGAGCCGACCAGTCCTTGTTGTACCCATTAATGCTGAGCGCCAGGCAGGGACCAACAAGTACAATATTTTAACGTCTTTTGGTATGACGCGCTCTCCGGGCGGACGCTCTATCCACTACACCACGGAGGCGGTCTTCATACAAGAGAGTGGTAGTCAAATGTCAGAATAAGTACAGTGAATGTAGAAACTGGCACTAGTGAAAGGATAAACAGTGATATCACTATTCATTTAGAAGCACCCTTGGTCAAGTTTCTACAATGGACCGATGCCGTATATTCCGGTCACTATGAACTTCACACAGCTGATGGGCTTGATAGAATGGGATTTTGTAAAGACAGGTGCTTGCTGCTTTATACAGTCTTAAATCGTCCTAGAATGTCAAATACATACCCATGGCAGGTTGGTCTTTACTGTTCTCGAAGCTTCCAGATTACTCTTACCCACCATAGCAGGTTCATACAGTGAGTGAGTGAGTGATATTCCAGCTATATGGCGGCGGTCTGTAAATAATCGAGAATGGACCTGACAATCCAGTGATCAACAGCATGAGTATCGATCTACACAATTGTTACTCCAGTAACGTCAGCATAATTCCCAGAAGCATTCTGCCACAACAGTTTAACACTATTACACCACTATACAACTACACACTGGCCACGAGAACAGCAAGAAGACAAATCTGGCACCAAACTATTCCGATTTCAGCTCTTAATGTTTCATACTCGGAACGTTGAGGACCGCCTCCGTGGTGTAGTGGTTAGAGCGTCCGCCCGGAGAGCGGAAGGTCGCGGGTTCGATCCCCGACCGCGTCAAACCAAAAGACGTTAAAATATGGTACTTGTTGGTCCCTGCCTGGCGCTCAGCATTAATAGGTACAAGGACTGGTCGGCTCGGAGTCAGTATAATGTGTCTGAGTGGGGTATTCATGCTTCACTGCGGCATGGTATCTCAGTGGGCTAGCACTATAAAACCAGCTTCAGTCTGGGCTAGTACAAGCAGCCGCACATACACATACACACGCATGCACGTCGTCATATGAGCGAAATATTCTCAAGCACGACGTAAAACCCAATTTCACCTCACCTCACCCGGAACGTTGAGAGCAAACTGACCTGATTCAGCGCAGTGGAAGCTTGAAATGAATATCCTTGTAACAACTTGAAAATAAAAAGTATCTTTTAGTGTTTACTTTAGCATTTTGCGCAACAAATCATATTAGTCTTGAGCGTAAAATGGTAAAGTGACATAATGATGCCATTCTGATAAAAAGTCGTTTTGACCCACAAAGTTTCCTTCTTGAATGGTGCACCCGAGTCACCGGGAGACAGGGTTCACGCGTCATGTGGTGGGGTACAAATGTTGCAGGGATTGTCCAGCAGAGCAGAATGAATGACGTGATTCTAAATACTGAACAATGTTTGTTTGATGTTTGACGCCGCACAATATTCCACCAATATGGCGGCGCTGAACAATGTGTTTGAATACGATCTATACTGTGTGGTAACAACAACTTTAATGATTTCAAATTTTAGTTCTAAAGTATCATTTTCTGTGTTAAACTGTTTGAATTTAGAATCACCAGGTATTTTTTGTTTGCTGTCTGGCACCGTATTCAGTAATATTCCCGCAACAATCGAGTCTGGACCAGATACGCCAGTGATTGCCATCATTCCCACGCAATCGGAAAACAATGACATACAGCAACCAAGTCAGCGGGTCTGAAACTCATCCCGTAGTTGCCTCTCACCAGTCATGGGTTGCTGAAGAAGTATCCACATCTATCCCAGATGTTCACAGGTCAATCACCTCGCAAGGTACACCACTGGTACAATGTTGAAACCTTTTGTTCTACATACAATTAGATCAGAAATACCGAACATACCTAAGATAAATTATTTCTCTTTCATATCATTCAGGCAAAATTCCTGTGTGAAAAGTACAGGTGGCAGGTTGTTTGGGTGTGAAATGAATGCCCCTGCCCCTGCCCGCCTGCCGTGGACCACTTCTGTTCAGGAACATAAGACTGATGGTCTTGAGCAAGGACTGTTTGGAGAATAAATTATGATGAACGTATTTTGAGCACATCATTTCAGACTATAGCTAAAATGGATTGACTTATCATGAAACCGCCCTCCAGTTATCAGAAATGTGTTGGCCGCTGCAAATGATAATGGCCCGCTGATTTGTTAACAACAGACCATTATCAGTTCTGTTGTCAAATGACGTCAAACATGTTTTGTCTTGTTCTGTCAACCTTATGTCACGCTCCATTATGACTCATAAATCTTGTTCCATGACCTGTCAGTTTTGGGTCAACAGCCCATTGCAGTTATTTGAAGTAAACTTGCCATTAAATTTATGATACGGTTTCGTCTTTTTTTTAAACACAAATTCCATCCATTTTAATTATAATAGGGTATTTCAACAAATCATCCAGAAAACACAACAGAACAAAGTTAAATAGAAAACATTATATTTTCTCAAGTTCTGTTTATAATGGATAGTATATACAGGTGTATACATAAGACATATAGCCTCTATCCACTTGTATGTAGATCATTTGACATGATGTTGATGTGGATCCAGTTAATGACCACACAGACATCCACTGAAGACGGTGAAAGTAATGAGATGGAATAACTCTTTGAACAAACACAACCTGTGTAGCTCTATACCAATGTTTGTGTGTCAGCGGACTAGACATACACCTGGTTGTTTTAATTGATACACTCAACACATGTTTACTCTATCAATACACTGTATGCTACTTTTGAAATTTTCTTGGCAACTGTCTCAGATTGGATGGGAATAAGTGTCTGTGTTGGAAGTAACATCAAAGAAGGTTTAAGTACAGGCTCCCTTAATGCATAGGTTGTAACGGAATAAATACATGCACCAAACAAAACATCATGATCTTTAAACATACTGCAAGAGATCTTCATTCAACAGTCATGACATTCTTCAACATCCATGAAATTCCTCAACACTTCTGTTTCCATTATTAAGCCACATATATACTTAGTTCAATATTTATACTTATGGCCATAATGAGCTCTGTTCTTGAAGTTTCAACCTGTGACTGAAATGTTCTTCTGAGTAAGTAATCACCATCTGTCTATACATGTATAATATCTTCACAATCATCCTTCATCTGAGTACACAAACAGGCTAAATGTGTCATTCTTTTAATGTGTGATGTATTCTGACAAACATAACTGACAATAATGTGCAAAAGCTATCAAAACAAGGTATAAGTTGGTTTAAGTTGTAAGCAACATCATGACATAACCCCCACCAGTGAGGTGTTGAGTTGAGTTACGCAATGAGCCTTGTGTATGAAGGGCAGGAATCTGTGAGTATAACTGACTCGAGGGATATCGTGGAAGACTATCTGTGTCAGTATGACTGTGTGACGTGTGTGAAGCCGGGAGATGCCACGGGGTTACTGGGACATTGAGTCATACGGCTGGCAAGCTGGGGCTCAGGACATCAGTGCAGGCAGTGGGAAGGTTGCACACACTTGTGTCAGACTTCTGACCAGGATTCACTCAACACGCAACTACTGCTGATATCACTGTTGTTTCTTGCTGTTGATGGTTGTTCCGCTGCCAACAGGATGAAGAGTTTTCCCCTGACTCTCCGAAGTTGCACAAGGTCACCATGAGCCACCCCAGGTTGCACGCTGTCTCCTCCAGGTTGCACATACCACCATGAGCTACCACCACCAGGCTGCTGCCATCAGGTGAACACTATGTTTGAGTAAAGTTATGCTGCCTATATAGAAGGACGTTGTCATCTGTTACCAAGAATCTCCGCCAGGATCATCAGCCCGAACGACCCGAAGCAGTATAGTCCACCAGGAATCGCCCGCTGCATGTAGGATGTCCCAGCTAAGCTTGACAGAGACACAAACCAATGAATCTTATCATTACATGGATTACACAAAGCTCACCTAGGGAAACCATTGGACTAGCAGGCAATATACAAAGGTCATCAAAGACATGTGCATTAGATCAGAGTCAATTAAAGTGGCTTGATATCTGTTGAGAAAATGGAAGCTGGTTGTATTTTTCCATGTTACCGACATATGAACTTTGCTTTTCTCAAAATTTACATGTCATCTATATATGTACTTGTGGTGTTCTATCAACTAGACCCGTGAAGATCCGGGGTAGAATAGGTCTTCAGCAACCCATGTGCTTGCCATAAAAGGCGACTATGCTTGTCGTAAGAGGCGACTAACGGGATCGGGTGGTCAGTGTCGCTGACTTGGTTGACACATGTCATCGGTTCCCAATTGCGCAGATCGATGCTCATGCTGTTGATTACTGGATTGTCTGGTCCAGACTCGATTATTCACAGACCGCTGCCATATAGCTGGGATATTGCTGAGTGCGGCGTAAAACTAAACTCACTCACTCACTCACTCTATCAACTAACATGCTGTTTTCAGATTACAACAGTACGCCGTAAGTTGGAGTGAATCACTACCTGCCAACTGACACTCACCTGTCTGCTGTTCGTCTGTAGCCCAGTGCATGCTTTTCTCCACGGCTATCTTCCAGCGCAGGAACCGCTTGTCACGATCTGTCGCACAACACAATCAACACAATCAACACAATGACATATCTCAGTAACACTGGATGTCTTACACATTCTATGAGGACACAGAAGCACAGGAGTAGCTACTGAGAAGAAAAAGAATTTGATTGATGACAAGTTCTTTATTATGAGGAACACTCCTCACTCCTCATTCACCTGGTGAAGCAGTAAGTATACTCCCAAACGCTGTGCTCCTCATAATAAAGAAGCTGACAAACAACTCTCTTGCTTATGTGCATCATTTCAAAGACGAGCTACTTAGAAGTTCACAGAACCTAACCGTGGACAGAGTTCAGATGGACTGGCAGATGGGCATGCTTATAGACAGACAATCAAACGGACAGAGATTTCAGATGGACAGATGGACAGACGGACAGACAGACAGATGGACAGACAGGCAGCTTACCCTGTTTTGACACGGAGGGTTCAAAGACATCAGTGGTGATGGTGGTCAGGTCCTTGGGGTCGAGACTCCAGATCTCAATGCCCTCCGCCGCTCCTGCAGCCATTGCTGCCCCTAGTGCAGTGGTCTCCGGCATTGACGGCCGCACTGTCAATATCACATACACACAGGTCATTCCTAAATATGCTGGTCATGTATGTTTTAATATTCATGATATCACTCAACCCAAACAGTACTAGAATCTGTACTTTACTAAGAAAGTGTAATCCCAAATATAACATATGTTACATTTGACCATTTTCTAAATGGCATTGTGTATTTCATTATATCACTGACTGGTCAATGTAATATTGAATAGTCTTCATCACATTAGCTGACTAATGTGCTATTTAAGATTCATTATTGCATGTGCTGGCATATGTACTAGTCAGTAGTCATTATTACAATGGCCAGTCACTCTCACATTCAGTATTCTTCATTACATCAGTGTTACATACGCTGGTCAGTGTATCAGCTAAATGTAGCAACTAAATGTGCTAAATGGTAATAACTCGGTATCACATCAGACGAATATGGATATTCTATGGTCAGTCCATCAATTCATTATTACATCAAAACGATTTGATTCATAAAAGTCTTTGTAGTTTCTATTATTTTCCTATTTGTATCAACTGGCCACGAAACAAAACCAAGATAAATTGTTGATATCCAAGATTGTTATTATTCAGAGATAATTTGTTATAACTATTATAAACATGTACAACATTACGCATAAATGTGAACCTTTACATGTATTATGGAGCAGCATTAATATAAGCCAGTTAGGCTTGTTTGCCAATCCCTTTCTTTCTTCTTGAATGGAATACAATATGTTTAAACGAGATCTAGCAACTCACCGACTTTGATGCCGAGGATGTCTGCCTGTAGCTGCATGCAGATGCTGCTGACAGTCATGCCGCCGTCCACCTGCAGGGACGACAAGGGGATGCCGCTGTCCTTGTCCATCGCCTCCAGGATCTGACAACAGAACTCAGATGTCTGGGTGCATGCTCTAACACCTCTACACACTTGCCTCCCTTGTCTGTAGCATTTCTTATTCTTATATTACCTCCCTTGCCTGTAACATGCACGTACCTGTCTCTAATACCAAACACCGGTGTCAAATACATTTACTTCCTTTCCTGTAACTACTGATTCCTATGTTACCAATGTTACTTATCTGTAACATAAACAGAAGTCTGCCACACTTACCTCCCTTGTCTGTAACTACTGATTCATACATGACCTATGCTATCTGCCTATAACACACACAGAAGACTGACACACTTACCTCCCTTGTCTGTAACTACTGATTCATACTTAACCTATGCTATCTGCCTATAACACACACAGAAGACTGACACACTTACCTCCCTTGTCTATAACTACTGATTCATACATGACCTATGCTATCTGCCTATAACACACACAGAAGACTGACACACTTACCTCCCTTGTCTATAACTACTGATTCATACATAACCTATGTTATCTGCCTATAACACACACAGAAGACTGACACACTTACCTCCCTTGTCTGTAACTACTGATTCATACATAACCTATGCTATCTGCCTATAACACACACAGAAGACTGACACACTTACCTCCCTTGTCTGTAACTACTGATTCATACATAACCTATGCTATCTGCCTATAACACACACAGAAGACTGACACACTTACCTCCCTTGTCTGTAACTACTGATTCATACATTACCTATGCTATCTGCCTATAACACACACAGAAGACTGTCACACTTACCTCCCTTGTCTGTAACTACTGATTCATACATGACCTATGCTATCTGCCTATAACACACACAGAAGACTGACACACTTACCTCCCTTGTCTATAACTACTGATTCATACATAAACCTATGCTATCTGCCCATAACACACACAGAAGACTGACACACTTACCTCCCTTGTCTGTAACTACTGATTCATACATAACCTATGCTATCTGCCTATAACACACACAGAAGACTGACACACTTACCTCCCTTGTCTGTAACTACTGATTCATACATTACCTATGCTATCTGCCCATAACACAGACAGAAGACTGACACACTTACCTCCCTTGTCTGTAACTACTGATTCATACATTACCTATGCTATCTGCCCATAACAAAGACAGAAGGCTGACACACTTACCTCCCTTGTCTATAACTACTGATTCATACATTACCTATGCTATCTGCCTATAACACACACAGAAGACTGACACACTTACCTCCCTTGTCTATAACTACTGATTCATACATGACCTATGCTATCTGCCTATAACACACACAGAAGACTGACACACTTACCTCCCTTGTCTGTAACTACTGATTCATACATAACCTATGCTATCTGCCTATAACACACACAGAAGACTGACACACTTACCTCCCTCATACATTACCTATGCTATCTGCCCATAACACACACAGAAGACTGACACACTTACCTCCCTTGTCTGTAACTACTGATTCATACATGACCTATGCTATCTGCCTATAACACACACAGAAGACTGTCACACTTACCTCCCTTGTCTGTAACTACTGATTCATACATAACCTATGCTATATGCCTATAACACACACACAGAAGACTGACACACTTACCTCCCTTGTCTGTAACTACTGATTCATACTTAACCTATGCTGTCTGCCTATAACACACACAGAAGACTGACACACTTACCTCCCTTGTCTGTAACTACTGATTCATACATAACCTATGCTATCTGCCTATAACACACACAGAAGACTGTCACACTTACCTCCCTTGTCTGTAACTACTGATTCATACATAACCTATGCTATCTGCCTATAACACACACAGAAGACTGACACACTTACCTCCCTTGTCTGTAACTACTGATTCATACTTAACCTATGCTGTCTGCCTATAACACACACAGAAGACTGACACACTTACCTCCCTTGTCTGTAACTACTGATTCATACTTAACCTATGCTGTCTGCCTATAACACACACAGAAGACTGACACACTTACCTCCCTTGTCTGTAACTACTGATTCATACATTACCTATGCTATCTGCCCATAACACACACAGAAGACTGACACACTTACCTCCCTTGTCTGTAACTACTGATTCATACATTACCTATGCTATCTGCCCATAACACAGACAGAAGACTGACACACTTACCTCCCTTGTCTATAACTACTGATTCATACATTACCTATGCTATCTGCCTATAACACACACAGAAGACTGACACACTTACCTCCCTTGTCTATAACTACTGATTCATACATGACCTATGCTATCTGCCTATAACACACACAGAAGACTGACACACTTACCTCCCTTGTCTGTAACTACTGATTCATACATAACCTATGCTATCTGCCTATAACACACACAGAAGACTGACACACTTACCTCCCTCATACATTACCTATGCTATCTGCCCATAACACACACAGAAGACTGACACACTTACCTCCCTTGTCTGTAACTACTGATTCATACATGACCTATGCTATCTGCCTATAACACACACAGAAGACTGTCACACTTACCTCCCTTGTCTGTAACTACTGATTCATACATAACCTATGCTATATGCCTATAACACACACAGAAGACTGACACACTTACCTCCCTTGTCTGTAACTACTGATTCATACTTAACCTATGCTGTCTGCCTATAACACACACAGAAGACTGACACACTTACCTCCCTTGTCTATAACTACTGATTCATACATGACCTATGCTATCTTCCTATAACACACACAGAAGACTGACACACTTACCTCCCTTGTCTGTAACTACTGATTCATACATAACCTATGCTATCTGCCCATAACACACACAGAAGACTGTCACACTTACCTCCCTTGTCTGTAACTACTGATTCATACATAACCTATGCTATCTGCCTATAACACACACAGAAGACTGACACACTTACCTCCCTTGTCTGTAACTACTGATTCATACATAACCTATGCTATCTGCCCATAACACACACAGAAGACTGACACACTTACCTCCCTTGTCTATAACTACTGATTCATACATGACCTATGCTATCTTCCTATAACACACACAGAAGACTGACACACTTACCTCCCTTGTCTGTAACTACTGATTCATACATAACCTATGCTATCTGCCCATAACACACACAGAAGACTGTCACACTTACCTCCCTTGTCTGTAACTACTGATTCATACATAACCTATGCTATCTGCCTATAACACACACAGAAGACTGACACACTTACCTCCCTTGTCTATAACTACTGATTCATACATGACCTATGCTATCTGCCTATAACACACACAGAAGACTGACACACTTACCTCCCTTGTCTGTAACTACTGATTCATACATGACCTATGCTATCTGCCTATAACACACACAGAAGACTGACGCACTTACCTCCCTTGTCTGGAAGCACACAGCCTCCAGAGCAGCACGGCAGATGTGTTCCTTGCTGGTGAACTGACTAAGCCCGCAGATGACCCTGTAACACAGACATGACAGGTGACCCCGTAACACAGACATGACAGGTGACCCCATACCACAGACATGACAGGTGAGCCCATAACACAGACATGACAGGTGACCCTATAACACAGACATGACAGGTGACCCCATAACACAGACATGACAGGTGACCCTGTAACACAGACATGACAGGTGACCCCATAACACAGACATGACAGGTGACCCCGTAACACAGACATGGCAGGTGACCCCGTAATACAGACATGACAGGTGACCCAGTAACACAGACATGACAGGTGACCCCGTAACACAGACATGACAGGCGACCCTGTAACAGACATGACAGCTGACCCCATAACACAGACATGACAGGTGACCCTATAACACAGACATGAGAGGGTCATGTCTGACCCTGTAACACAGACATGGCAGGTGACCCTGTAACACAGACATGACAGGTGATGCTGTAACACATACATGACAGATGATCCTGTAACAAAGACATGGCAGGTGACCCTGTAACACATACATGACAGATGACCCTGTAACACAGACATGGCAGATGACCCTATAACAAAGACATGACAGATGACCCTGTAACACAGACATGACAGGTGACCCTGTAACACAGACATGGCAGGTGACCCTGTAACACATACATGACAGATGACCTTGCAACACAGACATGACAGGTGACCCCGTAACACAGACATGACAGGTGACCCTATAACACATACATGACAGGTGACCCTGTAACACAGGCATGACAGGTGACCCTATAACACAGACATGACAGGTGACCCCATAACAGAGAAATGACAGATGACCCTGTAACAGACATGACAGGTGACCCTGTAAAACAGACATGACAGGTGACCCTGTAACACAGACATGACAGGTGACACTGTAACACAGACATGACAGAAGACCCTGTAACACATACATGACAGATGACCCCAATAACACAGACATGACAGGTGACCCTATAACACAGACATGACAGGTGACCCTGTAACACAGACATGACAGATGACCCCAATAACACAGACATGACAGATGACCCTGTAACACAGACATGACAGGTGACCCTGTAACACAGACATGACAGATGACCCTGTAACACAGACATGACAGGTGACCCTGTAACACAGACATGACAGGTGACCCTGTAACACAGACATGACAGGTGACCCTATAACACATACATGACAGGTGACCCTGATAACACAGACAATACAGGTGACCCTATAACACAGACATGTCAGGTGACACAGTTGACATGACATACATGATACTTGATGGTAACGAGCTCTATAACCTATAGCGTACTCACCCCCTGGCGTCAGACTGCCAATATGGACAGAACAGCCCTGAGAATGCCGGAACAAAGTAGCAGCCATGAGTGCTGTCAACCCGTGCTGCCAGTTCATCTGGACAAAAACAACAAGTTGAAAGGACCTTGTCTGCAGTGTACTGCTATTGAGGCAGACTTGTTCTATCTGTGGTTTATACTTTACTCATAGCTAGCAAGATGTAGTCTAACACGCTCTGTACCTACCGATTTCAGGGGATGTTTTGATGACGTCCAGGTTGTCCCGCAGCCAGCGTACACACGCCCCAGCTATAGCGATGGAGCCCTGCAACATGCACAGACATCATTACCACACTGTTTGGATCACACCTGCAGATTGTTATCTTTTGCTTCTGTTAGGAATCGGGCGGTGGGGTAGCCTAATGGTTAAAGCGTTGGCTCGTCACGCCGAAGACCCGGGTTCGAATCCCCACATGGGTACAATTTGTGAAGCCCATTTCTGGTGTCCCCCGTCGTGATGTTGCTGGAATATTGCGAAAAGCGGCGTAAAACCAAACTCAGTCAGTCAGTCAGTCTGTTAGGAATCAATGACAGATCCTTAGTGTTCTCTTACCTCCAGGGCATACACGACAGGCTTGGACTTGCCCAGTTTGTAGGCAACAGTAGTGAGCAGTCCTGTCTTGGATTCTACAGGGCTGGTTCCTGTGTTGTACAACAAGAAACATCCAGTCCCGTATCTGAAACACACAAGAAGTGAGACATGGTCTCCACATGGTTTCCCCGCCCTGATCACTGAACATCCCCATATGCATATCTAGGAAGTCACATGATCTAGATAGTTAGAAGCTACATGTCCGGCCATTGTCCACCTGACACAGCTACACTCTAGACATGCCAGACTGATATCCCCCTTACATCACTACATGCTGAAAACTGTTCCGCTGTCCGCCCCTTACATCACTACATGCTGAAAACTGTTCCGCTGTCCGCCCCTTACATCACTACATGCTGAAAACTGTTCCGCTGTCCGCCCCTTACATCACTACATGCTGAAAACTGTTCCGCTGTCCGCCCCTTACATCACTACATGCTGAAAACTGTTCCGTTGTCCGCCCCTGACATAGCTACATGTCAGACAGCTGTTCAGTTGTCCGCCCCTAAAATAGCTACATGTCAGACAGCTGTTCATTTGTCTGCCCCTGACATAGCTACATGTCAGACAGCTGTTCCGTTGTCTGCCCCTGACATAGCTACATGTCAGACAGCTGTTCAGTTGTCCGCCCCTGACATAGCTACATGTCAGACAGTTGTTCATTTGTCTGCCCCTGACATAGCTACATGTCAGACAGCTGTTCATTTGTCTGCCCCTGACATAGCTACATGTCAGACAGCTGTTCCGTTGTCTGCCCCTGACATAGCTACATATCAGACAGCTGTTCAGTTGTCCGCCCCTGACATAGCTACATGTCAGACAGCTGTTCAGTTGTCTGCCCCTGACATAGCTACATGTCAGACAGCTGTTCCGTTGTCTGCCCCTGACATAGCTACATGTCAGACAGCTGTTCAGTTGTCCGCCCCTGACATAGCTACATGTCAGACAGCTGTTCAGTTGTCCGCCCCTGACATAGCTACAAGTCAGACAGCTGTTCAGTTGTCCACCCCTGACAGAGCTACATGTCAGACAGCTTTTTATTTGTCTGCCCCTGACATAGCTACATGTCAGATATCTGTTCAGTTGTCCACCCTGACATAGCTACATGCCAAACAGCTGTTGTGACTCACGTGTTCTTGGCCTGGCCCAGCTGGAAGCAGGTCTGGCCCACCAAGGCAGCCTGCTGGTCTCCAAGGATCTGAAATATAATTAGATTAATACAGCTTTGAACAACTCCTGTTATATCATGGCATGTGCCAGTTACACAAAGAAGGAAGGACTAAAGTAATGCAGGTCTCCGACTTTCACTACTTGGAATGGGCAGGACAAACTATCCAGTACTCTTACCCGCGAACAGGGAGGCTGTGTGAAGGCAGGACGCTGCATAAAATCTTGGGTTAAGGTAGGGATGAACAAATAGTATGATTCAGGTCAAAAAAATAGTATGTACAGGTCATGTACAGGCTCGCTGGCTTGGTTGACACGTCATCGGTTCCCAAATGTGCAGGTCAATGCTCACGCTGTTGATCACTGGATTGTCTGGTCCAGACTCTAATATTTACAGACTACCGCCATATAGCTGGAATATTGCTGCGTGGGGCGTAAGCCTAAACTCACTCACTCACTCGTTGAAACTTCCTGATCTGTGTTCCTCAAGAACAGAAAAACATCTCATCCGAATTCACCCTAGCAAGGCAACATATTTCTTTCTGTATATAAGCAGATAAGGGGATTAGATGTGTTTCCAGTTCAGACATAAAATATGTTTTCTCCCCATAATTTCCCTGCCACACTGGAGGGGAATGCTGAAGACACCTACCCCTGATATTGGCAGGCCTTTGAGTGGTCCGTCAGCAGCATGACCGTAGATCTCAGAGGAGCTGTGGATCTCTGGTAGGATCTCCTTTGGAATGTTAAAGAACCTGGGGAACAGAAAAAGATGGTAAATGGACTAATGATTCTGCCGAGAATGTCAACAACACCTTCATACACAGTCATCTACAACAGACACCTACAAACAGACACCTACACACAGACACCTACCTAGACACCTACAAACAGACACCTACATACAGACACCTCTACACAAACACCTACAAACAGACACCTACATACAGACACCTACACACAAACACCTACATACAGACACCTACATACAGACACCTACAAACAGACACCTACATACAGACACCTACCTACAGACACCTACACCTACACAGACATCACATTCCGACACCTACATACAAACACCTACATACAAACATGTACAGACACCTACACAGACATCTACACACAAGTACCTACACATAAACACCTACATACAAACACCTACATACAGACATCTACATACAGACACCTACATACAGACACCTACCTAGACACCTACCTAGACACCTACAAACAGACACCTACACCTACACAGACATCACATACCGACACCTACATACAAACATGTACAGACACCTACATACAGACACCTACATACAGACACCTACACATAAACACCTACATACAAACACCTACATACAGACATCTACATACAGACACCTACATACAGACACCTACCTAGACACCTACATACACACACCTACACCTACACAGACATCACAAACCGACACCTACATACAAACACCTACATACAAACATGTACAGACACCTACATACAGACACCTACATAAAAACACCTACACACAGACACCTACACAGACACCTACATACAGACACCTCTACACAAACACCTACAGACAAACACCTACATACAGACGCCTACACCTACACAGACACCTACATACAGACACCTCTACACAAACACCTACAGACAAACACCTTCATACAGACACCTACACAGACACCTACATACAAACACCTACAGACACCTACAGACAAACACCTACATACAAACACCTACACACAGACATCTACATACAGACACCTACATACAGACACCTACACACAAGAACCTACACACAAACATCTACATACAAACACCTGCACACAGACACCTACATACAGACACCTACACACAGACACCTACACAGACACCTACACACAGACATCTACATAGACACCTACATACAGACACCTACACAGACACCTACACACAGACATCTACATACAGACATCTACATACAGACATCTACACACAGACACCTACACAGACACCTACACACAGACATCTACATACAGACATCTACATACAAACACCTACACAGACACCTACACACAGACATCTACATACAGACACCTACACACAAGAACCTACACACAGACACCTACATACAAACACCTACACACAGACACCTACACACAGACACCTACACACAGACATCTACATACAGACACCTACATACAGACACCTACACACAAGAACCTGCACACAGACACCTACATACAAACACCTACATACAGACATCTACAGACACCAACCTACATAGACAGCTGTCTTTACACACACCTTACGACAGACACCAACCCACATAGACATCTGTCTTTACACACACCTTACCACAGACACCAACCTACATAGACATCTGTCTTCACACACACCTTCTGACAGACACCAACCTACATAGGACACCTTTTGCAGACCCCTTCGTATGGAGACACCTACATACATAAATACCTTCTCACACAGACACCTACCTACACTGTGCAAGGAACGTAAACCACAGGCATCTACCTACAAAGACGCCTTCCGACACAGACACCTACCTAAAGAAATCTACACACAGACATCTTCCTCCAAGGACACAGAGACAGACAAATGCCTACACACACACCTGTCTATATTGTCAACCGACACCTACCTACACACACACCTGTCTATATTGTCATCCGACACCTACCTACACACACACACCTGTCTATATTGTCAACCGACACCTACCTACACACACACCTGTCTATATTGTCAACCGACACCTACCTACAAAGGCTGTCGTCCCACTCAAGCGTGTGTAGACTCATCAGCATGGTGCGGCTCGCGTTGGTGACGTCGGTGAAGTGCTTGCCTCCATTTGTTCCTCCTGTCATTTTCTGTCAGGATACAAACATGGACCAACTTCAGTGAAACATCACACAAGGTGTTACTTGAGACCCGGGACTGACCCATCGGGACTCTTCTTACAGTCAGTAATCACACAAGGTGTTACTCGAGACCCGGAACTGACAGAATGGGACTCTTCTTACAGACAGTAATCACACAAGGTGTTACTCGAGACCCGGAACTGACAGAATGGGACTCTTCTTACAGTCAGTAGTCACACAAGGTGTTACTCGAGACCTGGAACTGACAGAATGGGACTCTTGTTACAGACAGTAATCACACAAGGTGTTACTCGAGACCCGGAACTGACAGAATGGGACTCTTCTTACAGTCAGTAGTCACACAAGGTGTTATTCGAGACCTGGAACTGACCCATCGGGACTCTTCTTACAGTCAGTAATCACACAAGGTGTTACTCGAGACCCGGAACTGACAGAATGGGTCTCTTCTTACAGTCAGTAATCACACAAGGTGTTACTCGAGACCCGGAACTGACAGAATGGGACTCTTCTTACAGTTAGTAAATCACACAAGGTGTTACTCGAGACCCTGACTGACCTATGGGACCATGATCAGTATATGATGTGTGATACAAACTCATGTCGTCCCCCTGTGAAAATACCAGAATAGAATGGGTCCTCGCTAACCTATACTTGTCTTCCTCTGGATTAGAATGGGTCTACACTAACCAAAGTGGGCAGTTATCGGCAGTGCTGTGTGTTGATTGCATCCTGGTTCCCTCTTTAACTATTGCTCAGGAGTCCCCACTGGGTCCCCACTAACCTGTACTTGTCCCCATAGAGATTGCGGATAAAAATTACTGGAAACTCCAGATCAGAATTGTCGATTACATCCTGGTTCACTTTTTTAAAATCGCTGAGGAGAACCACATACCCAGAGCAGCCAGGAGTCAACTGTGCCGAACAGACACCGACCTTCCTTGACGGCGACCTTCACCTCCTCGCTGTGGTCCAGCAGCCAGCGGAGTTTGACTGCGCTGAAGTAGGTGGTGATGGGAAGACCGCACTTGGGCTGCAACACAAGGGAGATCACTCACTGTATATTGTAACATATCTCACTGTGGGATTACACTTTCTTAGTAAAGTTAAAGTTCTCTTTTCTTGTTGAGTCCCAACTGGCATTCGAACCCACACTGTCAGAGCCAGGCACCTAATCTAACCAGTAGTAATAGAGTGGGGGTTTTGCATCACATGCGGCTTAGAGGCTTATTTTTATTAAATAAGTTCCCCAGCCCCCCTTAAAAACGGCGATGGTCTATCGTGAGGCATCCTTCCATGTGCTGTCAGCCTAGACCCAAAGTTCCGAGCATTGAAGTATCAGCCGGCTCGCCAGTGTGATGGTTAGAGCGTTCACACAAGGTATCTGTAATATTGAGCGACAACTCGTTCAAGGATGCTACAGAGTAGGTGGAATATGGGGCGACTAACTAACGTATCCATGAGACGTTGTAACCGTTCGGTGCCCACGAGACCTAAACTATCGTACAGGCTGGTGAATTTCCCTCGACTTATGAGTCGACGCAGGGCGGCGTAAATATTGAGGCCACTGACGTCCACCCAGACACGTCCGAACAACCGTTTCTCGATCAATCTCCACATGTTGATAATGAGATACATAAGACGAATCTTTAATAAGAAGGGGGCAATACCGTGTCGCGAGGGACGATCATCAATTCCTCTCGGTCTTGCAAGTAATACAAATTCGGTTCGTCGTCTTTGATGTCCACTCGGTCGATATGGTACGTTTTCATGGACCATACAGGATTTGTGGCCCGACGTTTATCCCCTCCTTCGAGTTCACCGGGCTCGTACAGATACCTCACAACGACCCGGTCCAATGGCGCAGCTGATTCGGTCGTCATGGATTTCATTCGAATGGCTTCGACGGGTCTTTTATCGAGGAGTCGAGTGACTCTGTTGTTGATCACCGACACCACTCGCGGTAAGCGCACCACCCATTCCGTCGATCGTTTTTCTGGGTTGACCATCTCTGAGGCATACTGATGTCCGAACAAACGCTCGGCTAAAGTCCTGTTGAATCTTTCGACGATGGCTTGGCTTTGGTGAGCTCCAGCCACGCCTCGTCTCACCTGGACTTTCTAAGGCCTTAGCGACCTGACGAATCTTTGGTCGTTAACGGCTCCGCTTCCTTGTAGCGTCTGGCAACGTCCACGACAGTCAGGGCGTACTTGTACGTTTTGTTTCTCACCCTGTCGTGCGAGAGAAACAGGAGGTCGGCTTGATGGGTACGGTTGGGTATCGAAATGCCAAACTTTCTTCTCGGGATGTATCGGGGAGCTGGCAGGTACACTTGCCAGATGGCTTGTTTTTAAGCCAAGCTTTGGCGGTATCCTCGGAGACACGAGCGGCTTTGGCTAGCTTCGGGATGGCGCTCACACCTTTCCAGTAACCCCGAGAGCCGTAGCAAACCTTCTCCATGATGCATACACGCTATCGTTCATTCAATTGCCTCGACGCATCGAGTGGAGTTTCCTTTATTGGGGGTCTCGGAAACTCCCAACGTCGAGGTCAACTGTTGATACCCATAGCTATAAGTGTGGATGCCATCGTTCGCAATCCATCGTTTGGTATCCATGGGGGACCTCATTTTGCCGAGGACTTTTTTGTTGGCTTGGCTGTGGCTTGGATGGTCTTTCGGATAGTCGCTGGTGTCGTACAAATCGATGTGTTTCGCCATGTTCTCGTATACGTCCTTGCTGCGTATATTCAACAACAAGGAATCAGTGTCAGTGTACAGCAGCTCGAACCGATCGCCGTACTGTGGCTTGAGTTGGTTGTAATAAAAGTCGTACATCAAATGTTTGGACAGGTCGAGAATGCTCATCCCAACGTAAACGGGTCGGTTGAGCTTGATGTGTAGCGCTGCCAAGTTGTTATCGAATAGCCTGCTCCGGTTTCCTGAGTTTTTCTTCCTCGTGAGATCACATGAGTTTGACCATCACCCGTTTTCTCAAGTTTTCCATGGTTTTCCCGAACACCCAATTGTTCATGAGTTTGTAGAGATTTTTCTCAAAGTCGCTCGTGGCTTGTTTTCGCAGCTCGGTGTTCAACCAAATGTAAGGTTCCATTCAGGGACTTTGATTAAATTTGAGCACCCGATATATTATAGTCAGCTTCAGGGACAAGTACAGTTGCAGATTCCGATAGTGATACAGGAGGTCGTTGGTGGGTTTGCTTCGTTTGAGTCGTAGCTTTCCACGTATTTGTTGTTGACTTTCGCGTACTGTTTGGTGACCATGGAAATCCCACCGCGCATCCCTTTCTCGACGAACAGGTGCATGTCGTAATCCATGAGCAATTCCAGTTTGACGCCCGTTTTCTTCAAGAGCGCATCCCATGAGAGACCAGAGCTGGTGTAGTACCAGGCAGGGTCAAGTTGATACTGTTTCAAACACGTTCTGAACGTCTCGAACACGTCGGCCAGCAGCAGGACGTCCGTTTTAAAGTAGAGGTTGTGATAATCGCCCAAATGTCGACACCACAGTTTCTCCCACGCTCTGGGTGCTGTCGTAATCGTCCTGGGAGATGGTCGAGTCGGTTAAGCCGCTGTAAAATCGGCCGATGGGGGATAGTTGGGTCTCGTCGACAGATAACAACTTTTGCGTTTTCAATGATGATAGTTTCTTGGTGGAGTCCGAAAAATTTTCAAATATAAGAAAGCTGTTGGGTATTTGTAAATGATAAACATGCGTACTCTTTATATTTATGTGGCAATTTTGTACAATGATAAAATTTGCAATTCATCGGTCCGTTTCTGACTCAAACGGACTGTAAATGGTTTAGTTTTTCAAATTGGGTCCAGTAGGAAATGGGTGTGGGTTTAACTAAGCCATCCCAGTTAAGCCCGTCGTCTTCGCGGTAGCTCGAAGGTCTATTCTTATTAATAGCTACTGGAAATAAGAATATACTGCACAAGCATCGTC
Source organism: Haliotis rubra (assembly GCF_003918875.1). Taxonomy (NCBI): domain Eukaryota; kingdom Metazoa; phylum Mollusca; class Gastropoda; order Lepetellida; family Haliotidae; genus Haliotis; species Haliotis rubra. Next base: position 243,519 of record NW_025767565.1, read on the forward strand.
TTTATTTTTAATGTTATTAATGGCTTTTTTATTTCTGTAGTAAGGTGGCAAGTCTAGGAACGTTCCGCCTCTGAACGGTACGTAGTTCGCTATATCCAAATAGATGGTGTTGATACTTCCCACCACCAACCTGGAGCCCCTGTGCGTCCATCGTTCCAACGATTCTTGTATTTTTTGTAGCGAGGTATCGAGGGTCGAAGGGATCAAGTCGGATTGAAGTTCGACTTCCTGCTTGCCTCTGAAGTAAGGCTCGATGGACTCGGTACTGCCATCCGTCTGCTGTTTGTTGAGCGACATGTGGATGGTCAACTGGTATTTGTTACTTTCTAAATCATCCAACTCTTCTTCGACTTTGTTGGCGATCAGAGGTTTGATGCTGTTGACGTCGATGTTAGACTGCACGGTCATTTTCCAGCCTCTCAGATACTTACCCACTGCGTGGTCCGTCGGCACGAATCTCAACTTGACCGGCTCGGTGTCTTCCAGCAAGGTGAGCAGTTGGGGTTTCCTCATGCGAGAATAACCCTTCAACCCCCGTTCTTTAGCTCGGAGTTTGAGGTCTCGCACGGTAGGGGGCTTGATATACTTCATGTCGAGCAAGGTGAGCAGTTGGGATTTCCTCATGCGAGAATAATCCACCAATCCACGTTTTTTCGCCATTGCTTCGACTTCACCGACGGTCGTCATGATTGCAATATCAATGTGCGAAAACTCTTTTTTTAAAATTAAATAATTTTTATGTTCAAGTGCGAAGTCAAATGTCTAATAGGTTGTTCAATCAAGGAAGGTAACTCCATCAGCCTTCTCTCTGAAATGAAGCGCACGTAAAATCTTTTTTTAAATGTTTATTCTGAGGAGTCGGTTACGTTCGTTGAGATAATCTCCTTTCGTCAAGTAGATGAGATGACCTCGGACCACGTCCGCTCCATGAGCTTTGCAACGACGATAATGACATTTCAAGCCAATCCTGCACATTTCGCACGTGTAGTTGACGTAACCCTTTCTGACGGACATCATGTGGATTCCGCAATAGTCGGTGCATTTCCTGCCGCAGGTTTCGGTTTTTCCGAGAAGCACGTACTGACACTGAAACGGTGCGTGTCGTCCCATCTTTATACCCATGTAAATATATTTTATACACATAAATAAATATTTTAGTCTAACTGTTTGGCAGTCCATACGGTGGCGGCTAATCCTAAGGCCACAAAAATCTGCTCCCAGTCTTGCTGTGCCTTGGGAGGGGTGTAATACTGGGAGAAGGTGGGTTCGTCGCCGAGAGGTTCCAATCGTTTGCCGGTAAGCAGGTAGTATTGTTGCATGGCGTCGTCGACGTCCTTGAACGTTCGAAAGGCGTGGTTTTCGCGTTGGAGTTGGGCGTTAATGAAATCGATTCTTTCCATGCGTTTTTTCACGTACTCGGCTTGCGCGGCCTGAGTTTCTCCACGGCCAAATCGTGACGTTTCTGTTCCGCTTCGATTTCGGCCGCGTTGGGCATGCCTAATTGGGGAAAAAGGTAATTGCTTCCCGAAAAGGCTAGGGCGTTGACTAAAGTCACGCCGAGCATGATCGCGACTGTGGCCATCTTTATATGTACGTCTTTATATGTATTTTCTACTTTAATATGTTTTCAGGAATGATGCCTTGCTTGACGAGCATTGCTTTGGTGGCCATCACCAGTCCCAACTCAGGGGAAAACGAGCATGCCCATGTCTTGCAGGTTGAAATCGAGTTTGGGTGCCGGTTGTTTGGTGATCATTTTGCTCAATCAAGCGTAGCATATGGCCAGTCCGCTGATCACGGCGGCGTGATACGCGTCTTAACGAACGTTTTTATGTCGGGGTTAGACATGGTGTGTATATATAAAAGAAAATATTATTTTTTAAATTATAACATGATATGACGATTTACTGCTAATTGAGGTGCTGCCGGTTTGAATTTGTACAGCCATGCGGTCATGACGGTGGTGCATGCTGCCGCTACGGCGTACGGGACCCATTCACGTGTTTTTTCTGCTGTTTCGCCAGCACGCCTTTGCGACCGGCGGCTACTTTCTGGGGATTCTTTTTTTGGGTGACGGTCTTAATCGGTTCCTCCTCCGTTGTTGGTGGTTGTTCTGGGACAGGTTCCATCAGTTGTTGGTCGAATATCAGCGCTAAGAGAAACAACAACAAGCTGTTTATCGATAATAGCCGCCACCTGTTGACCAACGGTTATTATAACGTGTGTATGCTGGACGACGGAATTTTTAAACCCGTCGGAGCCAGGCTTAAACTCAACGAGTCGGATGGCATGTTCAAGTTGACGAATGGAGACCAACCCATCAAACTGGGCCGACCCTTGGCGAGAACACTAGGGTTGACGACTTACGAGATAGCACCTCGAGACACTGTCACAGGCTTGAAATTGCCGAGCCTTGTCCCCTTCCGCTAACTGTGCATTCACCTCAATCAGCTGAGCATGACGGACAACGTTCAAGGCGAACGACCCTCCACGCTGCTGAGAGCCGTGCCGATGAAAACGGAAAAGTACAACGACGGCAGAACCGAATCGTTTTCGACCTTGCAGTACAAGAAATTAACGCGAGGCAACATCACGTAATTGAAACTATCAGTTTTAGATATAAAATATAAACCCGTTCATATAGGATACCTCAGCGCGACGCTGCACATCAAACAATGATGACAGAAGCTTCGGGTCCGGGAATGCAACCGGGAAAATGTGCGAACCTAGCGATCTCCGACCTCAGGGACACGCACGGTTTCGACGAGCCCGGCATCGACAGCAGACTGTACGCCTTGCAACTCAAAAACAACATTTACAAACGTGTCAAAGTGAGCAGCCGATCTGGTGGTAACCTAGAAGATTTAGTCGATGTCGAGACCGGAGGTCTCTTAAAAAACACGCAGTACAATCTCGTTCGCAATGCCAATAACACATGGGTGATGGTTCCAGCCTTCGGCGGCAAACTGTTTGACTTGGACAACATACGCGATAGTCCTTGTTACTGTGTCTCTACTCACCCGGAGATAGTCCTTGTTACTGTGTCTCTACCCACCCTGAGATAGTCCTTGTTACTGTGTCTCTACCCACCCTGAGATAGTCCTTGTTACTGTGTCTCTACCCACCCTGAGATAGTCCTTGTTACTGTGTCTCTACCCACCCTGAGATAGTCCTTGTTACTGTGTCTCTACCCACCAGGAGATAGTCCTTGTTACTGTGTCTCTACCCACCCGGAGATAGTCCTTGTTACTGTGTCTCTACCCACCCGGAGATAGTCCTTGTTACTGTGTCTCTACCCACCCTGAGATAGTCCTTGTTACTGTGTCTCTACCCACCCGGAGATAGTCCTTGTTACTGTGTCTCTACCCACCCGGAGATAGGCCTTGTTACTTTGTCTCTACTCACCCGGAGATAATCCTTGTTACGCTGTGGTGTTTTCCCAACCAAACTGTCCACTGTTGAGGCTGTTCGGAGGTCCAGCCACACTGCAACATAGACAGAAAGTTGGTACACAGCACACATACATCTGCTTTAAATTGTGGTACTGCAGTCTTGTTGATTCTCATTGAATTAAACAGACTTTTCTTTCCATTTGACTCAAAATAAGACCTTTTACTTCCAGTGTGTCCCTCTCAGTATGAAGACAGGGCATGATACATAGCCACATAATCTCTCTAATTAGACAAGGCTTCTATTTTGATGGAACTTGTGAGCAAAGCAGCCTATCTCATATCTGCTTCTTAAAAACAAACTTAAAACTTAAGTCCTGGATGTAAGACTGACTGACTGAGTTTAGTTTTACGCCGCTTTTAGCAATATTCCAGCAATATCACGGCAGGGGACACCAGAAATGGGCTTAACACATTATGCCCATGTGGGGAATCGAACCCGGGTCTTCGGCGTGACGAGCCAACGCTTTAACCACTAGGCTACCCCACCGCCCCCTGAATGTAAGAAAGAGAATCAGCACACACTCCTGTTATGGATAGTTTTTACAATTTGTCTTTTCAGTTTGCAAATACATCTACAGTCTGTTTGAATCTCCCGAATGAATTTCACTCTAACTAAAAAAAACAACAACAAATAATCATAAATGACTCAAACCAATGCCAAAGTCAATAGGAAAAACACACCAACTCTGCAGAATTTTGTTATAATTTTTGTCAACAAAATAAAAAAGTTGTTTAACAAACCATCATTATTTTCATTTGTCCTAAAGTGTCAGGAAGTGTTCCAGAGTTTCGGGGATAATATTAAATCCTATTTTGTTTTAATGTTCCTTTTCTGTTTTTTTATGTCCATTTCCTTGTCCTACTTTTTATTGTTGTGATCCGTGCCATTCGTCTGAACCATGTGCTCCGATCCGCTGAACCTTGTTCGATATACTTTGTGTAAAGTTGATGTAATTAAACAGCTGTCAAACTGAATCAAATCGAATAGTGCCTTCTATTTTAAGACATGGTCCCGCGAGGCAGATATTGACAGCTGTCTGAGCTGAATTTCAGCATCGTGTTGTGAGTATGATGAAATGACAGTACCTCTCACACATTGAACATTCTTTTAAATTGTTGAAATATACACTATCGTGTAATTGTCACACAAAATGAGTGATCCCAGTGCACCTAGGAAGTCTTCTAGAGAGAGGCGACCGCCTGATTATCTCTCAGACTATGAACTGAATGTATCAAACGTGCTTTCAGAGCTGTGCGACCGAACTGTAGTAAAAAGTGAAGCACTCATAAAATCACCTCAGGGGTCTCGTTGTGGAAGTGGACGAAGTCGGCAAAGCAAAATTTCTGTTTTCAGTCGTCTTTCGGCACGTTCAGGATTATCAGATGAGCAAAATCTCACGTTAAGCGAATTCAAAGTAAAACGAAATTGCAAGAACTCATGATTGGGCAAAAGGAGGACGAAATTGCTGATGAAAGGATGAATCAGCTTGATGATGAAGCCTTTAAGGCACAAGAGACTACCTGTCGCGTTCTCAAAGAAAGGGAGAAAGTTGTCGTGCTCGTGAACTTAGACAAGCCCATGATGAACTAAATGAGGCTAGTATGATAGTGTCAATGTTGATATCAACTACGTCCACTCCTCATACAAAATCACAACCTCCTACCGCCACTTCTTTGGCTCCGACCACATCATTGCCTTCTACCTCTACTTACCAAACCTCCAGTGTCATACCTGCAAGTGCTACGACACAGGTGACGTGTAATACCCCCACTAAGTCCAGAACACATACCTGACCTACAGTTCACGTAAGCTTACCTCCCTCAGCGCCGACCCTTCCAACCCTACCACCAAGAGGACATGTCCGGTCCAGACAAGGGCTTTCTGTCCAGAGTGGTTTCACCCGGTTACTACTGCCCATCATGCTACTCAACCTGTGATGACCAACCTACCAACTGCACCAACACCAACCGGTCTCTCAGAACTTCTCATTTCCTCCTCATTTGGTCTAACAAGACCAAGTTTACCAACATTTGATACTGATAATGAGAAGGATTTCAGACTATTGAAGATGTCATTTGAAAACCTCATTGACGGTCACCCTCATTTGAGTGAGAAGTACAAGTATCAAATATTGATGGATCACCTTGGTGGTAATACCAAGTAGCTAGCCTGTGCCTATCTGAGTCACGCCACGCCATATACCATGGCGCTGAAAGCCCTAAATGAAAAATATGGTCTTCCTCGCCAGCTGGTTTTAGGAGAATTAAACTCTATCTTATCCAGCCCTTTGTAAAATCCAGCGATCATGCTGCCCTCGACAACTTTGCCCTCTCGGTTCAATCTCTTGTGGGCATGTTGACCAGTATTGAAGCGGAATTGAGTGTTGAATTGAAATGTGGATCCCACGTGGATAAATTATTGACAAAACTGCCCTTTCATTTCCAAACGAGTTTCATTGAGTATAAGACAAAATGTTATGGATGTCAACTTCTTCTTTATTGTATACACAACGTTTCTGGGCTATTCCTTGCCCCTTCGTCAGATGAATGCTAAATAACAGATAAACAGGATATATATACTAGTAATGTACATGAAGCCAGAATGATTTTAAGCATGTATATACAATAAATAGGGGATTTTAAGATGAAAGAGACTAAAATATACAAAGGCAGATGTGGTGTTGTTACAGTGGATTAAGTGAGTAAACGATAGACTGACTGACTGACTGAGACTGGTTTTACCGCTTTTGAATATTCCAGCAACATTTGGGGACACCAGAACGGGCTTAGCACATATACCCATGTGGGGATTCATCCGGGGGACGAGCCAACGCTTTAACCACTAGGCATTGTGTAAATGATAGATTGACTGACTGACTGAGTTTGGTTTTACGCCGCTTTTAGCAATATTCCAGCAACATCAATGCAGGGGACACCAGAAATGGGCTTCACACATTGTGCCCATGTGGGATTTGAACCCGGGGCTTCGCGGTGACGAGCCAATGCTTTAAGCCAATGAGTCTAATAGGTGTACAAAAGGGTGGCTGATAGTCTAATGATATACATTAGCTGGGATAAGAAACGAAAGGCAGGGTTGATGCTGTTACAGTGGATTAAGAGGTGAATTGGTGAAGCCATGACCTAATTGATACTTCATTGAGTACTGTCTCAACCATGGTATTCTTACCCATGAAGCACAATCTACCTACACTTTGATACATCTGAACGATTGGCTCCAGGCCAAGTCCAGAGCTAGTCGCATTGCCCAGCAGGCTGTCAGCTCTGTAAAGTCTGATACTCGATCCCAGAAGAATCTTCACCGCGGATCTAGACCTACAAGGTCACAACGACCAAAACATCCTGTCTCTCTCAACACTGTAACTACGCCCAGTCATGCAAGACCTGAACCTGCTGTTCCAACAGGTGGAAAAACAACTTACAAGTCCTACTGTTCTTCTGTAACAGCGAACATCATCACATCAGTTTCTGTAACAGTTTCAAGAGATTGAAGGTTGATGAAGTGATCACATGGATAAGGGACAAAAAAGGTGTTGGAAGTGTGGGAGATCTCATTCACTTAATGCCTGAAATCTCAAGAAGCCCTGCAACATTTGCCAAAAGATGCATCTAACCATCTTACATGACACCGTCCAACAAACTTCAACTCAGTCATATTCTATGAAGCAGTCACCTCTCTACCTAAGCCCTCTGATCCTACAGAAAGATGTGCCAGTCACCTCTCTACCTCGACCAGCCCTCTCAATCCTACAGAGTGATCCTGAAAGTTGTGCCAGTCACCTCTCTACCTCGACCAGCCCTCTCAATCCTACAGAGTGATCCTGAAAGTTGTGCCAGTCACCTCTCTACCTCGACCAGCCCTCTCAATCCTACAGAGTAATCCTGAAAGTTTTGTCAGTCACCTCTCTACCTCGACCAGCCCTCTCAATCCTACAGAGTGATCCTGAAAGTTGTGCCAGTCACCTCTCTACCTCAACCTCTCCCTCCTACAGAGTGATCCTACAGAGTAATCCTGAAAGTTGTGCCAGTCACCTCTCTACCTTGACCAGCCCTCTCAGCTGGGCCACAGAGTGATCCTGAAAGTTGTGCCAGTCACCTCTCTACCTCGACCAGCCCTCTCAATCCTACAGAGTGATCCTGAAAGTTGTGCCAGTCACCTCTCTACCTCGACCAGCCCTCTCAATCCTACAGAGTGATCCTGAAAGTTGTGCCAGTCACCTCTCTACCTCGACCAGCCCTCTCAATCCTACAGAGTGATCCTGAAAGTTGTGCCAGTCACCTCTCTACCTCGACCAGCCCTCTCAATCCTACAGAGTGATGAAAGTTGTGCCAGTCACCTCTCTACCTGCCAGTCACCAATCCTACAGAGTGATCCTGCCAGTCACCAGACCAGCCTCTCAATCCTACAGAGTGATCCTGAAAGTTGTGCCAGTCACCTCTCTACCTCGACCAGCCTTCTCAATCCTACAGAGTGATCCTGAAAGTTGTGCCAGTCACCTCTCTACCTCGACCAGCCCTCTCAATCCTACAGAGTGATCCTGAAAGTTGTGCCAGTCACCTCTCTACCTCGACCAGCCCTCTCAATCCTACAGAGTGATCCTGAAAGTTGTGCCAGTCACCTCTCTACCTCGACCAGCCTTCTCAATCCTACAGAGTGATCCTGAAAGTTGTGCCAGTCATCTTGACTGACTGACTGACTGAGTTTGGTTTTACACCGCTTTTAGCAATATTCCAGCAATATCACAGCGGGGGACACCAGAAATGGGCTTCACTCATTGTACCCATGTGGGGATTGAACCGGGTCTTCAATCCTACCCAGCGTGATGAGGTCTTCGTCGTGACGAGCCAGTGCTTTAACCACTAGGCTACCCCACCGCCCCCAGTCATCTTGAGTGAACCTAGTGGAAAGACTCTTGACACCTCTGCAGTATTGGATGATGGATCGATGAGGAAAATGATCATGATGCCCGCTGTCAGACAACTTGATCTTAACACTGAACCACATGACATTCTACTGACTACGATCCGAAGTGAGCCATTCAACTGTGTTGGACATTCTGTAAACCTTACTATCTCACCTCGAGACGATCCTCGCCGCAAGTACTCAATTCGCAAAGCGTTTGCCTCTGATCAGCTAGCACTGTCAGAGTATTCCTACCCAGTCAAATCCCTCCAGAGGGAATATGCTCATCAGCAAGATGCTGTTCTGCATGACATTCATGATTCTGATCGGTTCTGACCATGCAGAGTTGATATTACCACAAACTCTCATCTGTTTTGGCCTGTCATATGCACCAGTGGCTGTCTGTACTAAGCTTGGATGGACCCTCCAACGATTGGCCAAAGACATTACCTCAGCAAACCGTGACTGCTGTCTCCTGACTTCGGTTCCGAACCCCTCTACTCAACTTATGAATGATGTTGTGAAACTGTGGAAAGCTGAGGTGATTCCCCTCACATCCAAAGCTGTGACCCGATCCAAGCTGGACAATTTTGCAGTGAAGATCTTGGAATCAAAGACTGAGAAGGTCAGTTGGTGTGTTTAACTTATTTACTTTGGCGTTGGTTTGAGTCATTTACGATTATTTGTTTTTGAGTTAGTGTGCAATTCATTGGGGAGATTTTGACTCAGACGGACTGTACCACAAAATGGGAAACCATTGAACGTAAATTGTGTCCTGTGTTAGATGAGGGTTTTCTTTCACTCAATTCAAAATTTCTGGTGGCAAAGAAAAGAAAGATTGTACAATGTCAATGTCACTACAGTGTTTATGTATCTTTGTGTGTTATTAGCTCACGTTACCAGACTCAACTTACAGGTAGATTCTTACCATGGTTACGGTATAATGGAAGTTGTTATTTTTACCTACAACCAACAATAGCCAATACTGCTGCTTTGACTCACCGATTGCATTGTACAGTGGTTCTCCAGTTGTCTTGTCCCATACAATGGTTGTCTCCCTTTGATTGGTGATTCCAATACCTGAAATATGTATCGGTGTATCACTCTGGTGTAAATAATCTCACAACTGTTGACTGTTATGTAGACATGTGACTGACAATGTTTTATGCCAAATGTCTCACCTTGAACCTTAGAGACTTTGGCAGCTGAAACTGATTTACAGTAGATGGTAGTGCCTGTGACAACCAATCCATGACATCATGTCAGAGAGACACACACGGACATCCGAGTACTGAGCACCTACATGATATACCGAGAGGTTCGGGTTTTGTCCCCTGCATCCTCTGCTTGTTGAGCATAGTTACCACGTGTCAGGAGGTCACCACGGTGATATGGTTGACTTCATGTACACAGCCAGGACAGTGATGAGGCATTTCTAACAATGTCAATCACAGATTTCTTTGGTCGGGTCAGCTAGTCACAGGTGTGTATTATTAAAGAAAAACAAAAAAAAACTCACCTCAGACAGAAGATGCTGGATCTCATTTCAAACCAACAGATGTCTAAAATGCGACTCAAACTTAAAGGTGGAGCCTAGTTCATAATTCGATGGATTTTGTGGGAGACTGGCATGTGATACACGACTCAAATTTGAGGTCGACAACTGTGACATCCGTAATGTCTACATATGACTTACATTTGATGTCCGAGACTGGGATGTCGAGGACGCTTCAGGTTGTCGATGGCAGTGGTCATACAGATCCGCACGGACTCCAGGATCTCCAGAGGATCTTCCTCAACCCATCTGGAAAGAAAATACATGATTATCTTGGAAACAAAACAAAACAACATTGGTTGCCATGACATACAAACATCTGCTTACCCTTCGCGAGGCAGGTGTTGTTGGATCTCAGTCTGGTGGTAGGTGACGAGCTCAGCTGTCTTACTGGAGAAAATCTGCAAGTGGAAAATTGTGAATGCATTGATCAAGATCTGCACACAATACGTGATCAGAGGCAGAAACTCACAAATTTCAGCTTCAGCACTCTGGAGGTGAACACACTTAGTATGAAAAGAAATGCACTTAGAAACATTTCTGAGAGACATTTCGAGCAAAGGTCAATCAAGGTCAAAGTTTAAGTTCCATGGAAATACAGATCATGTAAGTCCCTCTATGCGTATGTCAAATTTCGAGATAGCTTCTGCAATGAACATTGGATAAAAAAAATTCGAAAATGTTTGGTGTTGCATAGTGTCAACAAGAATGCAAAGTTTCTCTTTGTAAGGTGCAGTGGTTTTTTTAATATATTTACAAACAAGTACAAAGCCTGAATAGAGTAAAATTATTTTTGGCCTTGTAAGATCAGGTAACAAATACCACATGATACCACCAAATATTCATAAAAAATGCTGATGAAAACCAAATTTGATTCAGCAGACCTAAATGTCCTTGGTCCAGACTACATCAACTTATCTGCCTTCACGGAAAGTGAGCTACACATGCACCACATACAGGACCTCCCACTGATGTCAGCTACAGGACTATAAGTATAACGCAAGTCTACTATTCTAGGTGTCCCCCTCATGTTGACAGCAATGATCCACCTGGCCATGTACGAAGCCATTTCATGTCCCACATACTCCTTGTTGTTTACCACTTACAGTTACCATGGTTACGTTTATTTGTTGTTGCAATATTCCAGCTGTGTTAAGACAATAATGGAGCAGACAATAAAGTGATCATTATTGAGACACTATCATCCACTTGGTCACCGCGTACAACCAACATAGGTTGCAGGGCTCCACATCAGGCCAGGTATGGTAAGGTAACTTGTTCATATGAAACTGCAATATTAGTCCCAATGTATTGAATATTGCACACTATAGGACCTAATGTCAATGTTGCAGTTATGGCTACGCTTGATCTACTAACACTTGTGTAAAGTTTTAAAATATGGTGTGATACTCTAAATGTGTCAATTTCTTTTGTAACTTTTATTCAAACAATCACAAACTTTCAAAGATTAAATACGTATACCCTATATCTACGTATGATATGATATTGAACAAGGCTTAATGTAGGTACTGAAATTGGTTTCATGAAAAAAAATATCTGAATGATACGCAAAATATACATCATAGAACTGAAAGTGTAATCAGAAGGATAGGGTGATTGTGTAAACTTACTCTTTTTCAACCGACCTTCACCTCATAGAAATTGCCTAATATGTACAATGCCATATATATCACAACCGATGACTGATTTCTTACAAAATGGCGGCTTCGCTGACAAGGGTACACAGGATTTTGCGAGGACACTTCCCTTGATTCAGGGATCGTTTGTACATAAATATGAGATGTCTGACTGTAAATATGAGATGTAAGTAATCAGAGTGACTCTGTGTATTGTTATATGTTCTCATCGTTTTCATTGTATGTTGGAGAAGATGCCAGTAATGCTGATAATTACCGTTGTCGTTCTGCGTGATTTTGCATCTGTTATGGCGCCACGCTGCACGGAAACTTTTCTTATGAAGTATCAAAACATTGCATTGTATCTAGTTTTAATTTCCTCTTTCTTGCTATGGTACTCTTTCTATGCATATTCTAAAGGTATTGAGCCATTGCAAGCAATGAATAGCTGGCTGGATGTCGAAGAATTTTAAAAAATGCTACGCAGTGTAAAATCCGAATTTTCTTTGTTTACATTTCAAACTAGCGCAGTCTTCCGAGCACAACATTCGTTTTCACACCCAATATCTTTTGTTTCATTTTATCTAGACAGTTGGTATTGGTGACAAAGACCAGTTGTAATTTGATTTAAAAATGTATGGGGAATTCAGTGATGCATTTGTTGCAGCTGACTATTAAATATACGTGATGTATCAAAGGTGTCTCAATACCGGCCTTCGCGAGACGTGATTTTGTAAACACTATCCAATATGGCGGAAAGCGCACTTCGGTATATTTTCGAAAACATCCCCACCAATTCAAGGTTCATTGGCAGCGTTTCAGATTTATCATTAGTGATATCATGAAAAACTGATTTCAATGATCATTAATATGATATTTTTGAAATTCAATACACCCAGTAATTATCCGATTTTCACATTTGAAAACATACTGTACAGCAAATAACGCTGTGAATCGCGATTTCGTATTGTGTCAAACATGGCGACATTTACGATGAAGCCTATTTTGAAAGGTTATTATAAGCACTTTAGCTTTGTCTGAGATAATAGTGGATGGTATCAAGAAACAGGGAAATTCACGCAGAATACAAAACTGTGAAGTATATTTGTGTACGTGATATATTTAGAATTTTATTGGACTTCAAAGTGAGGGTTGAAGAGGAAGGACATGCAGACCTGCGCAAAAAGTATTCGGACACATGACTTAATTTCCATCGACTTACATGTTATTTAAGTGTAGCATAAATAATTTTCATGAAGTGAATTTAAGACAGATCTTTGTTAAGTTTGACAGGCAAATTTGAAATCATCTCTGCTCTACGCACATAATTTCAGTTCAATTTTCCACCCACTATATAACTAATGACATCACATTTATCAACTTATGTATGGTTCCACAATGCCCAATCCCGTAGGCCGCAATGTTTAAAGCGTTCATGGCACTGTACACTTGTTGATTAAATTGTTACCATTCGATGAATAAGCAACGGAAAATTAAACAGAAATTATGCAATTGTAGGTAAGATGATTCTTCGCAAATGTGCAAAATTTGACTTGGATCTTACTAAAATTAAATTCATGAAAATTCTTTATGCTACACTAATTGACTAAATTCACATGTTAGTCTATGGAAATTACGTCAAGTGTCCGAATACTTTTTGCACGAGTCTTTTTGTATATCCCTGTGGCACTCAGGTGGTTTTAATCAAGTCCAGAGACTCGACCAGAGCACTAGTGGTGTCGCGGATTATTCTGGACACACTAGCTCTGGAAACTGCGTGGGAGATCCCCGATTTCACTGAGGAAAGCCCTTTTGCCAAATACCTCAGTGTACACAACACTTGCAGGGAGGTCGGAATAGCATGTGAACGCCTTGTAGGTTTGTTCAGTTGGGGCTCTAACTTTCTGCACAGTTAGAAAACAACCATGCCTAGGAAATCTATACCTCGACATCATGTCAGCATCATCCAGAGTGTCTAGCACGTTCGACCTGTCGCAAAATTTCTCAGGTCTTCTTTGTTAGTGCGTTTTAATCACTTGCAGTGCCATAATCGTTGACGCCATCTTTCTAGTGTTTACGACCTCCTAAAGCATTTACGACAGGTCAATCAGGGTCCTAAATTTTGGGCTGTTTACGGCACGGTGTAAATATACGAGGTCTTTGTTAAACAGGGTAAAAAAGTAAAAGGTGGTCTACGACCTGCTTTACGAGGTCTTACCGGTAAGAGGGCTTTGTGAAACGGGCCCCAGGACCCTGAATGAATGCTGAAACATTAGTCTTCCTACATACTGACAGTACAGCTATACCAGTATAACCCTACTCTCACTGATGAATTGAAACATTAGTCTCCCTACATACTGACAGTACAGCTATACCAGTATATCCCTACTCTCACTGATGAATTGAAACATTAGTCTTCCTACATACTGACAGTACAGCTATACCAGTATAACCCTACTCTCACTGATGAATTGAAACACTAGTCTTCCTGAAACATTACTGACAGTACAGCTATACCAGCATAACCCTACTCTCACTGATGAATTGAAACATTAGTCTCCCTACATACTGACAGTACAGCTATACCAGTATATCCCTACTCTCACTGATGAATTGAAACATTAGTCTTCCTACATACTGACAGTACAGCTATACCAGTATAACCCTACTCTCACTGATGAATTGAAACATTAGTCTTCCTACATACTGACAGTACAGCTATACCAGTATAACCCTACTCTCACTGATGAATTGAAACATTAGTCTTCCTACATACTGACAGTTCAGCTATACCAGTATATCCCTACTCTCACTGATGAATTGAAACATTAGTCTCCCTACATACTGACAGTACAGCTATACCAGTATAACCCTACTCTCACTGATGAATTGAAACATTAGTCTTCCTACATACTGACAGTACAGCTATACCAGTATAACCCTACTCTCACTGATGAATTGAAACATTAGTCTCCCTACATACTGACAGTACAGCTATACCAGTATAACCCTACTCTCACTGATGAATTGAAACATTAGTCTTCCTACATACTGACAGTACAGCTATACCAGTATAACCCTACTCTCACTGATGAATTGAAACATTAGTCTCCCTACATACTGACAGTACAGCTATACCAGTATAACCCTACTCTCACTAATGAATTGAAACATTAGTCTTCCTACATACTGACAGTACAGCTATACCAGTATAACCCTACTCTCACTGATGAATTGAAACATTAGTCTTCCTACATACTGACAGTACAGCTATACCAGTATAACCCTACTCTCACTGATGAATTGAAACATTAGTCTTCCTACATACTGACAGTACAGCTATACCAGTATAACCCTACTCTCACTGATGAATTGAAACATTAGTCTCCCTACATACTGACAGTACAGCTATACCAGTATATCCCTACTCTCACTGATGAATTGAAACATTAGTCTTCCTACATACTGACAGTACAGCTATACCAGTATAACCCTACTCTCACTGATGAATTGAAACATTAGTCTCCCTACATACTGACAGTACAGCTATACCAGTATAACCCTACTCTCACTGATGAAATTGAAACATTAGTCTCCTACATACTGACAGTACAGCTATACCAGTATAACCCTACTCTCACTGATGAATTGAAACATTAGTCTCCTACATACTGACAGTACAGCTATACCAGTATATCCCTACTCTCACTGATGAATTGAAACATTAGTCTCCTACATACTGACAGTACAGCTATACCAGTATAACCCTACTCTCACTGATGAATTGAAACATTGGTCTCCTACATACTGACAGTACAGCTATACCAGTATAACCCTACTCTCACTGATGAATTGAAACATTAGTCTCCTACATACTGACAGTACAGCTATACCAGTATAACCCTACTCTCACTGATGAATTGAAACATTAGTCTCCCTACATGCACTGACAGTACAGCTATACCCAGTATAACCCTACTCTCACTGATGAATTGAAACATTAGTCTCCCTACATACTGACGGTACAGCTATACCAGTATAACCCTACTCTCACTAATGAATTGAAACATTAGTCTCCTACATACTGACGGTACAGCTATGCCAGTATAACCCTACTCTCACTGATGAATTGAAACATTAGTCTTCCTACATACTGACAGTACAGCTATGCCAGTATAACCCTACTCTCACTGATGAATTGAAACATTAGTCTCCTACATACTGACAGTACAGCTATACCAGTATATCCCTACTCTCACTGATGAATTGAAACATTGGTCTCCCCTACATACTGACGGTACAGCTATACCAGTATAACCCTACTCTCACTGATGAATTGAAACATTAGTCTTCCTACATACTGACAGTACAGCTATACCAGTATAACCCTACTCTCACTGATGAATTGAAACATTAGTCTCCTACATACTGACAGTACAGCTATGCCAGTATAACCCTACTCTCACTGATGAATTGAAACATTGGTCTTCCTACATACTGACGGTACAGCTATACCAGTATAACCCTACTCTCACTGATGGATTGAGCATTGGTCTCCTACATACTGACGGTACAGCTATACCAGTATATCCCTACTCTCACTGATGGATTGAACATTGGTCTCCTACACACTGACAGTACAGCTATACCAGTATAACCCTACTCTCACTAATGAATTGAAACATTGGTCTCCCTACATACTGACAGTACGGCTATACCAGTATAGCCCTACTCTCACTAATGAATTGAACATTGGTCTTCCTACATACTGACGGTACAGCTATACCGGTATAACCCTACTCTCACTAATGGATTGAACATTGGTCTTCCTACATACTGACGGTACAGCTATACCAGTATAACCCTACTCTCACTGATGAATTGAAACATTGGTCTCCCTACATACTGACAGTACAGCTATACCAGTATATCCCTACTCTCACTGATGAATTGAAACATTAGTCTTCCTACATACTGACGGTACAGCTATACCAGTATAACCCTACTCTCACTGATGAATTGAAACATTAGTCTTCCTACATACTGACAGTACAGCTATACCAGTATAACCCTACTCTCACTGATGAATTGAAACATTGGTCTTCCTACATACTGACGGTACAGCTATACCAGTATAGCCCTACTCACTGATGGATTGAACATTAGTCTTCCTACATACTGACGGTACAGCTATACCAGTATAACCCTACTCTCACTAATGAATTGAAACATTGGTCTTCCTACATACTGACGGTACAGCTATACCAGTATAACCCTACTCTCACTGATGAATTGAGCATTAGTCTTCCTACATACTGACGGTACAGCTATACCAGTATAACCCTACTCTCACTGATGAATTGAAACATTGGTCTCCTACATGCTGACAGTACAGCTATACCAGTATAACCCTACTCTCACTGATGAATTGAAACACTAGTCTTCCTACATACTGACAGTACAGCTATACCGGTATATCCCTACTCTCACTGATGAATTGAACATTAGTCTTCCCTACATACTGACAGTACAGCTATACCAGTATAACCCTACTCTCACTGATGAATTGAAACACTAGTCTCCTACATACTGACAGTACAGCTATACCAGTATATCCCTACTCTCACTGATGAATTGAAACATTAGTCTTCCTACATACTGACGGTACAGCTATACCAGTATAACCCTACTCTCACTGATGAATTGAAACATTAGTCTCCCTACATACTGACAGAACACTGGCTATACCAGTATATCCCTACTCTCACTGATGGATTGAAACATTAGTCTCCTACATACTGACGGTACAGCTATACCAGTATAACCCTACTCTCACTAATGAATTGAAACATTAGTCTCCCTACATACTGACAGTACAGCTATACCAGTATAACCCTACTCTCACTGATGAATTGAAACATTAGTCTTCCTACATACTGACAGTACAGCTATACCAGTATAACCCTACTCTCACTGATGAATTGAAACATTAGTCTCCTACATACTGACGGTACAGCTATACCAGTATAACCCTACTCTCACTGATGAATTGAAACATTAGTCTCCCTACATACTGACAGTACAGCTATACCAGTATAACCCTACTCTCACTGATGAATTGAAACATTAGTCTTCCCTACATACTGACAGTACAGCTATACCAGTATAACCCTACTCTCACTGATGAATTGGAAACATTAGTCTTCCTACATACTGACGGTACAGCTATACCAGTATATCCCTACTCTCACTGATGAATTGAAACATTAGTCTCCCTACATACTGACAGTACAGCTATACCAGTATAACCCTACTCTCACTGATGAATTGAACATTGGTCTCCTACATACTGACAGTACAGCTATACCAGTATAACCCTACTCTCACTGATGAATTGAAACATTAGTCTCCTACATACTGACAGTACAGCTATACCAGTATAACCCTACTCTCACTAATGAATTGAAACATTAGTCTCCTTACATACTGATGGTACGGCTATACCAGTATAACCCTACTCTCACTGATGAATTGAAACATTGGTCTTCCTACATACTGACAGTACAGCTATACCAGTATAACCCTACTCTCACTGATGAATTGAAACATTAGTCTCCTACATACTGACAGTACAGCTATACCAGTATAACCCTACTCTCACTGATGAATTGAAACATTAGTCTTCCTACATACTGACAGTACAGCTATACCAGTAAAACCCTACTCTCACTAATGAATTGAAACATTAGTCTCCTTACATACTGACAGTACAGCTATACCAGTATAACCCTACTCTCACTGATGAATTGAAACATTAGTCTCCCTACATACTGACAGTTCAGCTATACCAGTAAAACCCTACTCTCACTAATGAATTGAAACATTAGTCTCCTTACATACTGACAGTACAGCTATATCAGTATAACCCTACTCTCACTGATGAATTGAAACATTAGTCTTCCTACATACTGACAGTTCAGCTATACCAGTAAAACCCTACTCTCACTAATGAATTGAAACATTAGTCTCCTTACATACTGACAGTACAGCTATACCAGTATAACCCTACTCTCACTGATGAATTGAAACATTAGTCTCCTACATACTGACGGTTCAGCTATACCAGTATAACCCTACTCACTGATGAATTGAAACATTAGTCTCCTACATACTGACAGTTCAGCTATACCAGTATAACCCTACTCTCACTGATGAATTGAAACATTAGTCTTCCTACATACTGACAGTACAGCTATATCAGTATAACCCTACTCTCTCACTGATGAATTGAAACATTAGTCTTCCTACATACTGACAGTACAGCTATACCAGTATAACCCTACTCTCACTGATGAATTGAACATTAGTCTTCCTACATACTGACAGTACAGCTATACCAGTATAACCCTACTCTCACTGATGAATTGAAACATTAGTCTTCCTACATACTGACAGTACAGCTATACCAGTATATCCCTACTCTCACTGATGAATTGAAACATTAGTCTCCCTACATACTGACAGTACAGCTATACCAGTATAACCCTACTCTCACTGATGAATTGAAACATTAGTCTCCCTACATACTGACAGTTCAGCTATACCAGTATAACCCTACTCTCACTGATGAATTGACACATTAGTCTTCCTACATACTGACAGTACAGCTATATCAGTATAACCCTACTCTCACTGATGAATTGAAACATTAGTCTCCTACATACTGACAGTACAGCTATACCAGTATATCCCTACTCTCACTGATGAATTGAAACATTAGTCTTCCTACATACTGACGGTACAGCTATACCAGTATAACCCTACTCTCACTGATGAATTGAAACATTAGTCTCCTACATACTGACAGTACAGCTATATACCAGTAAAACCCTACTCTCACTAATGAATTGAAACATTAGTCTCCTTACATACTGACAGTACAGCTATACCAGTATAACCCTACTCTCACTAATGAATTGAAACATTAGTCTTCCTACATACTGACAGTACAGCTATACCAGTATAACCCTACTCTCACTGATGAATTGAAACATTAGTCTTCCTACATACTGACAGTTCAGCTATACCAGTATAACCCTACTCTCACTGATGAATTGAAACATTAGTCTTCCTACATACTGACAGTACAGCTATACCAGTATAACCCTACTCTCACTGATGAATTGAAACATTAGTCTCCTACATACTGACAGTACAGCTATACCAGTATAACCCTACTCTCACTGATGAATTGAAACATTAGTCTCCCTACATACTGACAGTACAGCTATACCAGTATAACCCTACTCTCACTGATGAATTGAAACATTAGTCTCCCTACATACTGACAGTTCAGCTATACCAGTATAACCCTACTCACTGATGAATTGAAACATTAGTCTCCTACATACTGACAGTACAGCTATACCAGTATAACCCTACTCTCACTGATGAATTGAAACATTAGTCTTCCTACATACTGACAGTACAGCTATACCAGTATAACCCTACTCTCACTGATGAATTGAAACATTAGTCTCCTACATACTGACAGTACAGCTATACCAGTATAACCCTACTCTCACTGATGAATTGAAACATTAGTCTCCTACATACTGACAGTACAGCTATACCAGTATAACCCTACTCTCACTGATGAATTGAAACATTAGTCTTCCTACATACTGACAGTACAGCTATACCAGTATAACCCTACTCTCACTGATGAATTGAAACATTAGTCTTCCTACATACTGACAGTACAGCTATACCAGTATAACCCTACTCTCACTGATGAATTGAAACATTAGTCTTCCTACATACTGACAGTACAGCTATACCAGTATAACCCTACTCTCACTGATGAATTGAAACATTAGTCTCCCTACATACTGACAGTACAGCTATACCAGTATAACCCTACTCTCACTGATGAATTGAAACATTAGTCTTCCTACATACTGACAGTACAGCTATACCAGTATAACCCTACTCTCACTGATGAATTGAAACATTAGTCTCCCTACATACTGACAGTACAGCTATACCAGTATAACCCTACTCTCACTGATGAATTGAAACATTAGTCTCCTACATACTGACAGTACAGCTATACCAGTATAACCCTACTCTCACTGATGAATTGAAACATTAGTCTTCCCTACATACTGACAGTACAGCTATACCAGTATACCCTACTCTCACTGATGAATTGAAACATTAGTCTCCTACATACTGACGGTACAGCTATACCAGTATAACCCTACTCTCACTGATGAATTGAAACATTAGTCTCCCTACATACTGACAGTACAGCTATACCAGTATAACCCTACTCTCACTGATGAATTGAACATTAGTCTTCCTACATACTGACAGTACAGCTATACCAGTATAACCCTACTCTCACTGATGAATTGAAACATTAGTCTTCCTACACACTGACTGACAGTACAGCCATACCAGTATAACCCTACCCTCACTGATGAATTGAAACATTAGTCTTCCTACATACTGACAGTACAGCTATACCAGTATAACCCTACTCTCACTGATGAATTGAAACATTAGTCTTCCTACATACTGACAGTACAGCTATACCAGTATAACCCTACTCTCACTGATGAATTGAAACATTAGTCTTCCTACATACTGACAGTACAGCTATACCAGTATAACCCTACTCTCACTGATGAATTGAAACATTAGTCTTCCTACATACTGACAGTACAGCTATACCAGTATAACCCTACTCTCACTGATGAATTGAAACATTAGTCTTCCTACATACTGACAGTACAGCTATACCAGTATAACCCTACTCTCACTGATGAATTGAAACATTAGTCTTCCTACATACTGACAGTACAGCTATACCAGTATAACCCTACTCTCACTGATGAATTGAAACATTAGTCTTCCTACATACTGACAGTACAGCTATACCAGTATAACCCTACTCTCACTGATGAATTGAAACATTAGTCTTCCTACATACTGACAGTACAGCTATACCAGTATAACCCTACTCTCACTGATGAATTGAAACATTAGTCTTCCTACATACTGACAGTACAGCTATACCAGTATAACCCTACTCTCACTGATGAATTGAAACATTAGTCTTCCTACATACTGACAGTACAGCTATACCAGTATAACCCTACTCTCACTGATGAATTGAAACATTAGTCTTCCTACATACTGACAGTACAGCTATACCAGTATAACCCTACTCTCACTGATGAATTGAAACATTAGTCTCCTACATACTGACAGTACAGCTATACCAGTATAACCCTACTCTCACTGATGAATTGAAACATTAGTCTCCTACATACTGACAGTACAGCTATACCAGTATAACCCTACTCTCACTGATGAATTGAAACATTAGTCTTCCTACATACTGACGGTACAGCTATACCAGTATAACCCTACTCTCACTGATGAATTGAAACATTAGTCTTCCTACATACTGACAGTACAGCTATACCAGTATAACCCTACTCTCACTGATGAATTGAAACATTAGTCTCCCTACATACTGACAGTACAGCTATACCAGTATAACCCTACTCTCACTGATGAATTGAAACATTAGTCTTCCTACATACTGACAGTACAGCTATACCAGTATAACCCTACTCACTGATGAATTGAAACATTAGTCTTCCTACATACTGACAGTACAGCTATACCAGTATAACCCTACTCTCACTGATGAATTGAAACATTAGTCTTCCTACATACTGACGGTACAGCTATACCAGTATAACCCTACTCTCACTGATGAATTGAAACATTAGTCTTCCTACATACTGACAGTACAGCTATACCAGTATAACCCTACTCTCACTGATGAATTGAAACATTAGTCTTCCTACATACTGACAGTACAGCTATACCAGTATAACCCTACTCTCACTGATGAATTGAAACATTAGTCTTCCTACATACTGACGGTACAGCTATACCAGTATAACCCTACTCTCACTGATGAATTGAAACATTAGTCTTCCTACATACTGACAGTACAGCTATGCCAGTATAACCCTACTCTCACTGATGAATTGAAACATTAGTCTTCCTACATACTGACAGTACAGCTATACCAGTATAACCCTACTCTCACTGATGAATTGAAACATTAGTCTTCCTACATACTGACAGTACAGCTATACCAGTATAACCCTACTCTCACTGATGAATTGAAACATTAGTCTTCCTACATACTGACAGTACAGCTATACCAGTATAACCCTACTCTCACTGATGAATTGAAACATTAGTCTTCCTACATACTGACAGTACAGCTATACCAGTATAACCCTACTCTCACTGATGAATTGAAACATTAGTCTTCCTACATACTGACAGTACAGCTATACCAGTATAACCCTACTCTCACTGATGAATTGAAACATTAGTCTCCTACATACTGACAGTACAGCTATACCAGTATAACCCTACTCTCACTGATGAATTGAAACATTAGTCTCCTACATACTGACAGTACAGCTATACCAGTATAACCCTACTCTCACTGATGAATTGAAACATTAGTCTCCCTACATACTGACAGTACAGCTATACCAGTATAACCCTACTCTCACTGATGAATTGAAACATTAGTCTCCCTACATACTGACAGTACAGCTATACCAGTATAACCCTACTCTCACTGATGAATTGAAACATTAGTCTCCCTACATACTGACAGTACAGCTATACCAGTATAACCCTACTCTCACTGATGAATTGAAACATTAGTCTCCCTACATACTGACGGTACAGCTATACCAGTATAACCCTACTCTCACTGATGAATTGAAACATTAGTCTCCTACATACTGACAGTACAGCTATACCAGTATAACCCTACTCTCACTGATGAATTGAAACATTAGTCTCCTACATACTGACAGTACAGCTATACCAGTATAACCCTACTCTCACTGATGAATTGAAACATTAGTCTTCCTACATACTGACAGTACAGCTATACCAGTATAACCCTACTCTCACTGATGAATTGAAACATTAGTCTTCCTACATACTGACAGTACAGCTATACCAGTATAACCCTACTCTCACTGATGAATTGAAACATTAGTCTTCCTACATACTGACAGTACAGCTATACCAGTATAACCCTACTCTCACTGATGAATTGAAACATTAGTCTTCCTACATACTGACAGTACAGCTATACCAGTATAACCCTACTCTCACTGATGAATTGAAACATTAGTCTTCCTACATACTGACAGTACAGCTATACCAGTATAACCCTACTCTCACTGATGAATTGAAACATTAGTCTTCCTACATACTGACAGTACAGCTATACCAGTATAACCCTACTCTCACTGATGAATTGAAACATTAGTCTCCTACATACTGACAGTACAGCTATACCAGTATAACCCTACTCTCACTGATGAATTGAAACATTAGTCTCCTACATACTGACAGTACAGCTATACCAGTATAACCCTACTCTCACTGATGAATTGAAACATTAGTCTTCCTACATACTGACAGTACAGCTATACCAGTATAACCCTACTCTCACTGATGAATTGAAACATTAGTCTTCCTACATACTGACAGTACAGCTATACCAGTATAACCCTACTCTCACTGATGAATTGAAACATTAGTCTTCCTACATACTGACAGTACAGCTATACCAGTATAACCCTACTCTCACTGATGAATTGAAACATTAGTCTTCCTACATACTGACAGTACAGCTATACCAGTATAACCCTACTCTCACTGATGAATTGAAACATTAGTCTTCCTACATACTGACAGTACAGCTATACCAGTATAACCCTACTCTCACTGATGAATTGAAACATTAGTCTCCTACATACTGACAGTACAGCTATACCAGTATAACCCTACTCTCACTGATGAATTGAAACATTAGTCTCCTACATACTGACAGTACAGCTATACCAGTATAACCCTACTCTCACTGATGAATTGAAACATTAGTCTTCCTACATACTGACAGTACAGCTATACCAGTATAACCCTACTCTCACTGATGAATTGAAACATTAGTCTCCTACATACTGACAGTACAGCTATACCAGTATATCCCTACTCTCACTGATGAATTGAAACATTAGTCTCCTACATACTGACAGTACAGCTATACCAGTATAACCCTACTCTCACTGATGAATTGAAACATTAGTCTCCTACATACTGACAGTACAGCTATACCAGTATAACCCTACTCTCACTGATGAATTGAAACATTAGTCTCCTACATACTGACAGTACAGCTATACCAGTATAACCCTACTCACTGATGAATTGAAACATTAGTCTTCCTACATACTGACAGTACAGCTATACCAGTATAACCCTACTCTCACTGATGAATTGAAACATTAGTCTTCCTACATACTGACAGTACAGCTATACCAGTATAACCCTACTCTCACTGATGAATTGAAACATTAGTCTTCCTACATACTGACAGTACAGCTATACCAGTATAACCCTACTCTCACTGATGAATTGAAACATTAGTCTTCCTACATACTGACAGTACAGCTATACCAGTATAACCCTACTCTCACTGATGAATTGAAACATTAGTCTCCTACATACTGACAGTACAGCTATACCAGTATAACCCTACTCTCACTGATGAATTGAAACATTAGTCTTCCTACATACTGACAGTACAGCTATACCAGTATAACCCTACTCTCACTGATGAATTGAAACATTAGTCTCCCTACATACTGACAGTACAGCTATACCAGTATAACCCTACTCTCACTAATGAATTGAAACATTAGTCTTCCTACATACTGACAGTACAGCTATACCAGTATAACCCTACTCTCACTGATGAATTGAAACATTAGTCTCCTACATACTGACAGTACAGCTATACCAGTATAACCCTACTCTCACTAATGAATTGAAACATTAGTCTTCCTACATACTGACAGTACAGCTATACCAGTATAACCCTACTCTCACTGATGAATTGAAACATTAGTCTCCCTACATACTGACAGTACAGCTATACCAGTATAACCCTACTCTCACTGATGAATTGAAACATTAGTCTCCTACATACTGACGGTACAGCTATACCCAGTACAACCCTACTCTCACTGATGAATTGAAACATTAGTCTCCCTACATACTGACGGTACAGCTATATACCAGTATAACTCCTACTCTCACTAATGAATTGAAACATTAGTCTTCCTACATACTGACAGTACAGCTATACCAGTATAACCCTACTCTCACTGATGAATTGAAACATTAGTCTCCTACATACTGACAGTACAGCTATACCAGTACAACCCTACTCTCACTGATGAATTGAAACATTGGTCTCCTACATACTGACAGTACAGCTATACCAGTATAACCCTACTCTCACTAATGAATTGAAACATTAGTCTCCTACATACTGACAGTACAGCTATACCAGTATAACCCTACTCTCACTAATGAATTGAAACATTAGTCTCCTACATACTGACAGTACAGCTATACCAGTATATCCCTACTCTCACTAATGAATTGAAACATTAGTCTCCCTACATACTGACAGTACAGCTATACCAGTATAACCCTACTCTCACTAATGAATTGAAACATTAGTCTCCCTACATACTGACAGTACAGCTATACCAGTATAACCCTACTCTCACTAATGAATTGAAACATTAGTCTCCCTACATACTGACAGTACAGCTATACCAGTATAACCCTACTCTCACTAATGAATTGAAACATTAGTCTCCCTACATACTGACAGTACAGCTATACCAGTATAACCCTACTCTCACTAATGAATTGAAACATTAGTCTCCCTACATACTGACAGTACAGCTATACCAGTATAACCCTACTCTCACTGATGAATTGAAACATTAGTCTTCCTACATACTGACAGTACAGCTATACCAGTATAACCCTACTCTCACTGATGAATTGAAACATTAGTCTCCTTACATACTGACAGTACAGCTATACCAGTATATCCCTACTCTCACTGATGAATTGAAACATTAGTCTCCCTACATACTGACAGTACAGCTATACCAGTATAACCCTACTCTCACTAATGAATTGAAACATTAGTCTCCCTACATACTGACAGTACAGCTATACCAGTATAACCCTACTCTCACTAATGAATTGAAACATTAGTCTCCCTACATACTGACAGTACAGCTATACCAGTATATCCCTACTCTCACTAATGAATTGAAACATTAGTCTTCCTACATACTGACAGTACAGCTATACCAGTATATCCCTACTCTCACTAATGAATTGAAACATTAGTCTCCCTACATACTGACAGTACAGCTATACCAGTATAACCCTACTCTCACTGATGAATTGAAACATTAGTCTCCCTACATACTGACAGTACAGCTATACCAGTATAACCCTACTCTCACTAATGAATTGAAACATTAGTCTCCCTACATACTGACAGTACAGCTATACCAGTATATCCCTACTCACTGATGAATTGAAACATTAGTCTCCTACATACTGACAGTACAGCTATACCAGTATAACCCTACTCTCACTAATGAATTGAAACATTAGTCTCCCTACATACTGACAGTACAGCTATACCAGTATAACCCTACTCTCACTAATGAATTGAAACATTAGTCTCCCTACATACTGACAGTACAGCTATACCAGTATAACCCTACTCTCACTGATGAATTGAAACATTAGTCTCCCTACATACTGACAGTACAGCTATACCAGTACAACCCTACTCTCACTGATGAATTGAAACATTAGTCTCCCTACATACTGACAGTACAGCTATACCAGTATATCCCTACTCTCACTGATGAATTGAAACATTAGTCTTCCTACATACTGACAGTACAGCTATACCAGTATAACCCTACTCTCACTGATGAATTGAAACATTAGTCTCCCCTACATACTGACAGTACAGCTATACCAGTATATCCCTACTCTCACTGATGAATTGAACATTAGTCTCCTACATACTGACAGTACAGCTATACCAGTATAACCCTACTCTCACTGATGAATTGAAACATTAGTCTTCCTACATACTGACAGTACAGCTATACCAGTATAACCCTACTCTCACTGATGAATTGAAACATTAGTCTTCCTACATACTGACAGTACAGCTATACCAGTATATCCCTACTCTCACTGATGAATTGAAACATTAGTCTTCCTACATACTGACAGTACAGCTATACCAGTATAACCCTACTCTCACTGATGAATTGAAACATTAGTCTTCCTACATACTGACAGTACAGCTATACCAGTATAACCCTACTCTCACTGATGAATTGAAACATTAGTCTTCCTACATACTGACAGTACAGCTATACCAGTATAACCCTACTCTCACTGATGAATTGAAACATTAGTCTTCCTACATACTGACAGTACAGCTATACCAGTATAACCCTACTCTCACTGATGAATTGAAACATTAGTCTCCCTACATACTGACAGTACAGCTATACCCAGTATAACCCTACTCACTGATGAATTGAAACATTAGTCTTCCTACATACTGACAGTACAGCTATACCAGTATAACCCTACTCTCACTGATGAATTGAAACATTAGTCTCCTACATACTGACAGTACAGCTATACCAGTATAACCCTACTCTCACTGATGAATTGAAACATTAGTCTTCCTACATACTGACAGTACAGCTATACCAGTATAACCCTACTCTCACTGATGAATTGAAACATTAGTCTTCCTACATACTGACAGTACAGCTATACCAGTATAACCCTACTCTCACTGATGAATTGAAACACTAGTCTCCCTACATACTGACAGTACAGCTATACCAGTATAACCCTACTCTCACTGATGAATTGAAACATTAGTCTTCCTACATACTGACAGTACAGCTATACCAGTATAACCCTACTCTCACTGATGAATTGAAACATTAGTCTTCCTACATACTGACAGTACAGCTATACCAGTATAACCCTACTCTCACTGATGAATTGAAACATTAGTCTTCCTACATACTGACAGTACAGCTATACCAGTATAACCCTACTCTCACTGATGAATTGAAACATTAGTCTTCCTACATACTGACAGTACAGCTATACCAGTATAACCCTACTCTCACTGATGAATTGAAACATTAGTCTCCTACATACTGACAGTACAGCTATACCAGTATAACCCTACTCTCACTGATGAATTGAAACACTAGTCTCCCTACATACTGACAGTACAGCTATACCAGTATAACCCTACTCTCACTGATGAATTGAAACATTAGTCTCCCTACACACTGACAGTACAGCTATACCAGTATAACCCTACTCTCACTGATGAATTGAAACATTAGTCTTCCTACATACTGACAGTACAGCTATATCAGTATAACCCTACTCTCACTGATGAATTGAAACATTAGTCTTCCTACACACTGACAGTACAGCTATACCAGTATAACCCTACTCTCACTGATGAATTGAAACATTAGTCTTCCTACATACTGACAGTACAGCTATACCAGTATATCCCTACTCTCACTGATGAATTGAAACATTAGTCTTCCTACATACTGACAGTACAGCTATACCAGTATAACCCTACTCTCACTGATGAATTGAAACATTAGTCTTCCTACATACTGACAGTACAGCTATACCAGTATAACCCTACTCTCACTGATGAATTGAAACATTAGTCTTCCTACATACTGACAGTACAGCTATACCAGTACAACCCTACTCTCACTGATGAATTGAAACATTAGTCTCCCTACACACTGACAGTACAGCTATATCAGTATAACCCTACTCTCACTGATGAATTGAAACATTAGTCTCCCTACACACTGACAGTACAGCTATATCAGTATAACCCTACTCTCACTGATGAATTGAAACATTAGTCTCCCTACATACTGACAGTACAGCTATACCAGTACAACCCTACTCTCACTGATGAATTGAAACATTAGTCTTCCTACATACTGACAGTACAGCTATACCAGTATAACCCTACTCTCACTGATGAATTGAAACATTAGTCTCCCTACATACTGACAGTACAGCTATATCAGTATAACCCTACTCTCACTGATGAATTGAAACATTAGTCTCCCTACATACTGACAGTACAGCTATACCAGTATAACCCTACTCTCACTGATGAATTGAAACATCAGTCTCCCTACATACTGACAGTACAGCTATACCAGTATAACCCTACTCTCACTGATGAATTGAAACATTAGTCTCCTTACATACTGACAGTACAGCTATATCAGTATAACCCTACTCTCACTGATGAATTGAAACATTAGTCTTCCTACATACTGACAGTACAGCTATACCAGTATAACCCTACTCTCACTAATGAATTGAAACATTAGTCTCCCTACATACTGACAGTACAGCTATACCAGTATAACCCTACTCTCACTGATGAATTGAAACATTAGTCTCCCTACATACTGACAGTACAGCTATACCAGTATATCCCTACTCTCACTGATGAATTGAAACATTAGTCTCCCTACATACTGACAGTACAGCTATACCAGTATAACCCTACACTCACTGATGAATTGAAACATTAGTCTTCCTACATACTGACAGTACAGCTATACCAGTCTCCCTACATACTGACAGTACAGCTATACCAGTATAACCCTACTCTCACTGATGAATTGAAACATTAGTCTCCCTACATACTGACAGTACAGCTATACCAGTATATCCCTACTCTCACTGATGAATTGAAACATTAGTCTCCCTACATACTGACAGTACAGCTATACCAGTATAACCCTACTCTCACTAATGAATTAAAACGTGAGCCTAATCGGTCCCCTTAATACACCATACAATCATTAACAAACACAAGAGCTCTGTAATTGACCTGTTGTTGGCATCTGTGCATGAATGGCAGCGGGAGTGAGCAGCCAGCTGGTACCACCAATTACCATTCCAAGAATGTAACTACGTATAGATGATTTCACTATGGACTTGCCAGGACAGCCATGCTGAACATTGGAACAGAATTCTGTACAATAGCTCTGGTGATGCCCAGACGATGTTCAGCTTCATAAGCCAGAAGAGATGTCAAATTTCCAGAGGAGAAGCCAAATGTGCAGACTGAGATGGTGAACACTAAGTGCTACAATCTAAGTTTCCTGACCTACCCGACCCCAACTCCCAGTGCTGACACTTCAGGTAAGCTGGATACATAACATAGCAGTTACTAACTATTTCTGGACAGTTTGGTGATTTCAGCCATTTGGGATCACATTCTTCTTCTGACTTGAATCAATAAGGTGTGTAATGATTCATAGATGGTATTGAGATCATCATTTTATTACCCAATTGGTCAGCGTATTGGTAGTTGCATACTGATCTCGTATGTCACACGAGTGTCATATTGCGTTGACCTGTGTCGTAACGACTTGACCTGAGATTCTAATGATTTGATGGGATAACCGATAACCTCTCAACTAGGTCAGATTCTGACGTAACTATTTTTTCACTCATAACAAACACGCGAATTCATTCATTCTACAACTTAATGCATTGTGGGAATGTAAACATTGTGAACGTTGCCGTGTCGCTGTTTAATTGTGAGTCAAACTGAGACATTATATCCGACAAAAAACATAAGCACAATGTTTCCACCAGTGATGCTAGCCGAATGAAGCAACTGCAAACCAAGAAACGCGGTTCTACGGAGTAGTTTACTGTAGGAGGCTGTCGAGGCGATGACAACTGACATGCATCGTGACGTCGGTTACCAAGGTAGTGACGTCTTTACAGTGTGACGTCATGCAAATATTGTACTACAGTACAAAACTCTTCCGCAACCTCTTCATGAAACCGGTTTCGGTTTGAAACCAAAATATGAACAAAAATATGCTATTTTGTCATCTTAATGCATGTAAGACGTGGGTAATAAATAAAATACACACACAAGGTCTCATTACATACGAATTATACGAAACTCGTGACCTTCCTATGATACCATGGGAAGGACACTCGTTTCGTATAACTCGTATGTAATGAGACCTCGTGTAGTATTCTCTATATATCTTGTGATACAGTGCATCGATACAAATCTTCATTTTGGCGACATGGACCTATATCTCCCAATAATAAGGACGACATGAGCCTATACCTCCCAATAATAAGGACATGAGCCTATACCTCCCAATAATGAAAACATGAGCCTATACCTCCCAATAATGGGGATGACATGAGCATATACCTCTCAATAATGGGGATGACATGAGCCTATACCTCTCAATAATGGGGATGACATGAGCCTATACCTCCCAATAATGGGGTTGACATGAGCCTATACCTCCCAATAATGAGGACATGGACCTATACCTCTCAATAATGGGGATGACATGAGCCTATACCTCCCAATAATGGGGATGACATGAGCCTATACCTCTCAATAATGGGGATGACATGAGCCTATACCTCCCAATAATGGGGATGACTTGAGCCTAAACCACCCAATAATGGGGATGACATGAGCAGCCTATACCACCCAATAATGGGGATGACATGAGCCTATACCACCCAATAATGGGGATGACATGACTCTATGATGAGCCTATACCACCCAATAATGGGGATGACATGAGCCTATACCTCCCAATAATGGGGATGACATGAGCCTATACCTCCCAATAATGGGGATGACATGAGCCTATACCACCCAATAATGGGGATGACATGAGCCTATACCTCCCAATAATGGGGATGACATGAGCCTATACCTCCCAATAATGGGGATGACATGAGCCTATACCTCCCAATAATGGGGATGACATGAGCCTATACCTCCCAATAATGGGGATGACATGAGCCTATACCTCCCAATAATCACTTAGATATGCAATTCACGGAGAATGAACAAAGTTTTTGTAAACTTTTTAAATCACTAAAATATAGTAATGTTGAATGTGATGCTATGAATACTTTATTTACAAAACTGAAGAGAAACTGTAGCTTGGCATGTTGACAAGAAATCTTATTCGGTTGAACGAGGGACCACATTGTGCAGAATTGCAAGCCTGACACTGAGAAGTATGGACATAGGTTTGAAGCTTACTACAATAGGGGGTTTATGCACTACATCCCGATATCAAATTTTCAAGATTAGACTCATAGTGATGAAATACATTATGTACCAAAGCCTATTCGTCTCCCCTCGCCGCCATCTTTGACGATTTGTATGCCGTTTCGGGATGCTATGACTGCTGTGTTGGGATGCTATGAAGGCCGTTTTGTACGCTCGGCGACCGTATCTTGTAG
This sequence comes from Haliotis rubra, assembly GCF_003918875.1. Taxonomy (NCBI): domain Eukaryota; kingdom Metazoa; phylum Mollusca; class Gastropoda; order Lepetellida; family Haliotidae; genus Haliotis; species Haliotis rubra. Next base: position 276,453 of record NW_025767565.1, read on the forward strand.
CTGATCGAGAGTTTTGTTTCCATTCCAAACAATTAGTCTTCCATTGCAGATGTATTGTTTCGGTTTTAGAGGATATTGTTGCAGTTTTGGTGATTATTGTTCTGTTTTGGTGTATATGAGTTCAGTTTTGATGATTTGTTCACCATTTGTATGGTAGGCCTGAACTATAGAGACAGACAGTGATGGTGTATAATGACTAGTCTGTCTCACAGTCCCTGAACCACATTATTTTCCCCAATGCTTGGCCCTCCTTGCAATGCTAAAGCCCTAAATAAAGCAAGTCTAAATGTCCTCAGGTTCAGGAATCTCTGGTCTCACTGGGGCTCCTTTTCAATTTAAATGGGTTTATTTGCTACTATCACAATTATATGTATTCAGGGACTAAACGTTAGTCTATATAATGACAAACAGCCTTGGTGAAGGCTGCTCTCCCTCAGTCAGGGGTGTCAGGTTCCACTCTCTGATTAATGTACAGTGTCCTGACCCTGCCACCCCACACTGGTGACCTCACTGTGCCCTCACAGTGCTGAGTGGAGTCAGACAAGGGTCAACAACCACACTTTTCCCAAACCAGACAAAGTAAAGTGCTATCCCCTATCTGATGGCAGGATGGAAAATACAGTCGAAATAAATATATAGATAACAAGGATACTTGTGAAACATGTAACTACATTGTCTCATGTCTCGTGACTTGTCATCAGAGGAGGCTTCTGTCATGTATGTGTATGTGTTGTCCTGTAGTCAATATTTGTTGGTGATTAATGCTCTACAAGAATGATATATCTCCCAGCTCTATGATGTGTCAGATAGAGACAAAACCACCTGTTCCCACAGCAGTAATTCAATATACATGTCCCATGGAAAGGGGAGAACAAGAGAACTAAAAGCCATGTGTGCAGCTCTTATTACCAACATATCCTGTGCATCCCTGGTTACAACCAACATATGCAGAGCATCCCATCTTACAACCAACATATGTAGTGCATCCCATCTTACAACCAACATATGTAGTGCATCCCATCTTACAACCAACACATGTAGTGCATCCCATCTTACAACCAACATATGCAGAGCATCCCATCTTACAACCAACATATGCAGAGCATCCCATCTTACAACCAACATATGCATTGCATCCCATCTTACAACCAACATATGCAGAGCATCCCATCTTACAACCAACATATGCAGAGCATCCCAAATGCAAATGGTAGGTTTGTTGGTTTGTAGGTTGTTAAATGCCAGTGATGAATAACATGAGCATCGATCTATGCAATTGGGATATGACGACATCAGTCAACCAGGTCAGCAAGCCTGACCCCTAATCCCATTAGTCACCTTTTACGACAAGAGGGTTGCTGAAGACCAATTCTAACCTGGATCTTCACGGGTCTATGAATGGTAGGCCAGGGCATGCTCATCACGGGTCTATGAATGGTAGGCCAGGGCATGCTCATCAGCCCAGAGAAGTCTTCTCCTGCTCATTCATCATGAAGGTTTCAGTTCTTATGGTTAGCATATAAACAACATGAATACCAACAGGCCATCATATTTCTGAACAGCCTAACCCATTTCTGAACAGCCCCAAGTTTAAAGCTCAAGTGGGCCCAGGACCAGAATGGACTTTGGCTTACCACACTCAAAGCACATGTGAATTAGCTGAGTCGCCATGGGTTTTTTTGCTCTCATAAATCACAACAAGGGAAGAACCTGTCACTTTCATGAGTCAAGACAGAAATAATACAGAACATGACACGCCACAAACTACACAATCAACAAGTCTGACATTCACACAGCCCAGGCAACAGTAACCATAGACTTGCACAAGTCTCTGAGCTAATAATTAATAGTTTACTATACATCCATGGGCTTAGCATTCAGTACAGCCTTGGAGTTGGAGCAAGGCTAGGTAACCCCATGCAAGTCTGAAGGTTTGGGACTTGTGCTCTCACTGTAACTTGACAATGGTGAGACAAGTCTGTCACAGCCAATGTGTCCTGGGTGAGACGTGAAGGCCAGGGGTACTTGTAGTCATGGACATATGTAATTTAGTTATTAAACGTGTCCTCTAAATGTAACATGTTCAACACTACAGCAACGCTGTCTGTTTGCTGTGTAGAACAACAGATCCATTGTTCCACTTTACATACAGCTCCACATTTAATAGGCACATTACTATCTTTCACTAGTTTCAGTGACACGCCACACCGATTCTCAAGGTATCTTATTCTTAAATGAAATTATTTGATTATCCTTAACCAATCCTGAGTACACTACAGCCCAGGATGACTGAACAAATCAGCCAGCCATGACATGCACCATGTCAGCGAGAACTCAGTCGGAAGGTATTGGAGTCCCATAGCCTGTATGGGTTACTTGGCATCATTATCTTTAGCAGCTTAGGCATCTTTCTTAGGTCATCAGCTTAGTTCATCTTTCAAAATGATTCTGAATACTTATAAACTTAATTTTTCTGCAAAATGAATTTTGACTGTCAGTGTATAGTATATATGTGTGATGGCCGTGGGTGTGGTGGGCGAGCTTGCTAAGGTGCCAGGCTAGAAATCCAGCGAGCTTGAGGTGACGGATTGAGCCCACCTGGTGTTTGCTATTTACATAATTTATGCTTTTTAGAGTAAGAAGGTGAATGTGTGTGTGTGTGTGTGTGTGTGCGTGCATGTGTGCATGTGTTTGTGCACATGTTTGGACTTGCGTGTGACTATGTGTGGGTGTGATTTTATTACCAATGTATCTATACAACTGTGATATCTGTGTCTCATAGGCCATACAGCCGGATGCTGTTTTTAAATCCTTTTTTAATGAATTGCAGCATGTGACATGTTAATAAACTATATTTCTTCTTCTTCTTGTAAAAAACCTTGGAGTCAACTTTGTGTGCAGACTCTTTCAGTGTTGTCACAACCTCTAGTGTACAGTACACAACCCTGAGCACTTAAAAGGACCCACGAATCCATTGGTATATGACCAGATGGTGGCCACATGAATACGCGCAGACACCTACAGGGCTCCAGATAAGGGCCATATCGGCGTATGTACGGCTAAAACATATATGGTGCATATATGAAACGAAACACAAGCTTACTGATACTCCACTAAATTCCAATCTGTACTCTAAATGTACTCGTAAGGTTTTCCAGTACTCCCCTATTGAAAAAATATGGAGTATGTACTCCTGATGTTGAAAAATTATCTGGATCCCTGCACCTAGTTGCAGGTACAGCAACGTGCAGTAAACTTGGAGAAAGTGCTGTGAGACTATGTGTCCCAGTCCACACAGCTGTGAATGGGTACCTTGTAAGGTTGGGAAAGACACATTAACTTGATGCGCCTAGGGGCTGCAAGAGTTGTATGATCCCCAGGGAGTTGAGATTGATATTACGAAGTACTGTTGAGATTGACATCCTATGATCAAGGGAAAAACAAAGCGTCTGTGAGCAGCCTAGCTGGAACTCGGTGCTATATAAATAGATTATAATAAATAGATAAATAAATGCGGATAAGTTCCCTACATTCAAATACTACCACAGCTAGATAACCTGAAGACATCTTTAGTGGTAGTATGTGTATACTACATCTCCCATGTTCTAACACTCAGTGTTACACTGTCAAGAAGTGACATCTTAGCCATCAAACTTGTCCACAGCTTTCCAATAATACAATCAAGTATTCAGACAGAATTTGACACAATTCTTCCTGTTTGTGCACAGCCCATCTTCTTAGTAACCATATCTCCTGCTGTTTGAGTCATGTACTACACAATATCCATAGTGCAACAACTGATGTTTGGGGCCAACACCAATACATATTCAACACCATGTCTTTAGAGTGATCTGATGCTGTGAGCAGAGACACCGACACCGTTGAATGGTAAGTTTGAAGGGCGGGTCACAACGTCACGGTTCCTGTCCGACAATGTTCTACTGCTGATAAACCGAAACACGAACCAAGCTGGGGTAATATCTCTGCCTGTCAAAACATATTAGTATTCATCAAGCTGACAGACTACCCCTGTTTGTTTGCTAAATGTATTAGACGTGTTATACTTGCTAGGATCGACACTCACTATCCTGTCACTTCATAACGACATGGTTCAAGGTACATCTCGATAACACAACGCTCAACCCCGACCCAGCCAACCCCGCCCGAACTGATCTACGCACTCAAAATGATGACTTCGTAACTTCAATCAATAGAAATTCAATCATTTTAATGTCGTCAATATAATTTAGTGACTAACTAACATGACTTTTCTAAAAGCACGCACGCAAGGTTAAAACGAAAAACATTTCCTTGTGGTAGTGCTAACATTTCTTTTCCAAGTTCACGAAACATGTGCGCACTCTCATTTAGCCATAGTTAGTTGTCTCGAGTGGGTATAGCGAGATGATGGAAGCAAGATGGGTAACACTCACGAGGAATCTTGTGCTGCTCGTGCCCTGGTCGATAGCACCCACGAGAGGCCCTCGACTCTTCGACATTGTGACTGTCGGCTGCAAATGCTGTCACAGGGTGCAGGCTAAGAGTTATCTCCCATTCCAGCGGGTTCTGTTAAAACTTTACTTGGCTTTCAGACGGAGTGGGATTGGGAAACGATTACTTTTCAACTGTGTACATGTTCTGTGAGATTAGGTATTTCTGAAAATGCATCAACTTGTAAAATGACCAGTTTGTTTGGCTGTCAATTTGTTCTCCCTCTACATGAATCCACTAGAGGGTGATATTTTCGGCTTTATTAGAAAACTAAGATTTCAACTAGGTATTTACTTCGTATAATTAACTAGTTCAAGCACAGCGGGGATCATGGAGAGGATCGGAATAAGCCGTTGTACTTGCCATTCTTCAAGCCCTTTCTGTGTTATGTTAAGTGATCGGCATTAAGGGTGTGTTTTGTAATTTACTATGCCACGCAAGACTTCTCTTCTCGCCTTTACATATTTTAAGTGTATATTTTGCCAAGAAATATATCTTAATGTCGCTGCTGGCGGACTTCAGTTTGCTGTGAATTTACATTTGAATTTAAACAGCTGACAATTGAACAGGTTTTGAGATGTTGGACTGTGAACGTCAGACCTCTTGTCGACAAGTGTCAGCCTTCAACTGAGGGCGATGCCCGCTCACAAGAACTGACTTCAATGAACTGTATTCCGGTCTTGGCATGTACGTGTTAGCTAGAGGTGGGAGAACAACCAATAGCCATGTTTACCACTCGGGTATGGAGCAGACAGACCGAGAAACACAATCCTGGCGGACCGAGATTCGAACCCACACTCACAGCTGGCGCTCAAAATACTTATAACACTTATCTAACACAACCAGGACCGTACAACATACTCTAAAACATGGTAAGTGTAGGACAGTCTGATCATCATATGGGTGGTGGTGTGTGTGTGTGTGTGTGCGTGTGTGTGGAAAGAAATGATGATTTTTATGGAGAAGCATGTACAATGTGAATGACCCCATAAAATTTATGTACAAAGTAAATGATACCCACCCACCCCCGTCCCGCATACATAATCCCTTCCCATAATTTTAATGCATAATTGTTTTAATATTTCTGTCTACAAAATTGCTGAAGGGGAAGGAGGAAGCATTTCCTTTGGTCTTCAGGATTTATGTGCACTGCCACCTTCTCCAACATCCAGGATCCGCCAGCTCAGTGTTCCCCTCTTCCACCTCCAAGGGTCTTCAAGACACTCACAGGAATGTATGATAATATTGTGTGGTTCCACTCATTAATCAAACCTTTCTGTTGTTAAATACACACGTTCCATGTAAATGTAGGAATCATGTCTGTTTCTTCATAGCTTTAATCAACAGTTTCTGCCGTCCAGATACGTATTTCTGTAACCATCCAGCATGCCGACCAGCATGCCGACATGCTGGAGGAGAGTAATGTAGGTGTTTCACGTCTACCTGGTCGCTGATACACCTAGAGGCATATATTGTGGGATTTCAACACACAATCCCCCAACTATCATTATTGTTGATGTTGAGGCAATGGCTGGTTGTCATATACATAATCTGACCAAGATACATTGGACCTAATTTGTAACTTGACAATCACTTGAAAACCATGTGCACTACAAGTCCCCATGCATACACCATAGAGCATAACGCCAGACAATGAAGATAGGAAATATACTTTTATGTTTCATAAATAATGATATGATTGACAATGCAAGTCACGTTACAGAGTTAAGCAGTGAGCACCACCAGTACGTTCACCCACAAAGACAACTAAGTACTTAAACCTCCTTCTAGATATAATCCTGCTTTCTGAAACTCAGTAACATTTGGGTCTCCTTCCATAAAATTAAATATACATCAAGGTCTCTTTCCCTGGTGACTGAAGGGGAAAAACAGGACTTGGTTATGGAAACTTGCCAAGTACAGGAGAACAAATTACTTGGTTATGGAAAACAAAACCAAGTCCTGAGAACAAATTACTAAAACAAAGAAAACAAAACAATATATGCGTCTGAGTAAGATTCACACAAGATGCTCCAATCCCAATGAAGGAGGGCCTTTTCTACATGATCTTGCATACTGATGTACCTGGCCTCTCATAAGATTCACTCTCCAACACACATGACCTCTCATGAGATTCCCATCGCAACATGTAGGACCTCTCATGAGATTTCTACATGTAAGATGACCTCTCATGAGATTCCCACTCTCCAACATCTACATGACCTCTCATGAGATTCCCACTCTCCAACATCTACATGACCTCTCATGAGATTCCCACTCTCCAACATGTAAGATGACCTCTCATGAGATTCCCACTCTCCAACATGTAAGATGACCTCTCATGAGATTCCCACTCTCCAACATCTACATGACCTCTCATGAGATTCCCACTCTCCAACATCTACATGACCTCTCATGAGATTCCCACTCTCCAACATCTACATGACCTCTCATGAGATTCCCACTCCCCAACATGTTTTATCACTTAACATCATTTATGCAACATTTTATACATTAAGTCAACGTAATAATAAATAACAGAAAAATATGGCACAATCTTACACAAAACAGCTACTACTACTATTTTGACTATTTTACAGTGCGTATGAGACATAAACCATGAAGATTTAGGGATGTCAACTTCTGTCATATGAGGGACAGAATGTTTTGGAGTGAAGATCCGGGTCAGAATTGGTCTTCCGTAACCCATGCTTGTCGTAAGAGGCGACTAACGGGATCGGGTGGTCACGCTGACTTGGTTGGCACATGTCATCATTCCCTATTTGTGTAGATCGATGCTCATGCTGTTGATCACTGGATTGTCCAGACTCAATTATTTACAGACCGCCACTAGCTGGAATATTGCTGTGTTTGGCGTTAAACAACAGCCAAACAAAACCCTCATTTTACAGAAGTTGACACCCAGAAGTTATCATCCTTTATGTGTATCCCATGCCATACCAATACTTCGGTGCCGGTACATGCTGGCACAGTAACATGCTGGCACAGTATCAGTGGCAAGGGAGCACCTGTCTCCACACCATGTCACGACACACCTTACACTGACTGACTGACTGAGTTCGGTTTTACGCCGCTTTTAGCAATATTCCAGCAATATCACGGCGGGGGACACCAGAAATGGGCTTCCCTCATTGTACCCATGTGGGGATTCGAACCCGGGTCTTCAGCGTTACACACCTTAAAACATTGTGACATTGCCAACTTAAACTCCACACGTGGCCTTGTGATGGCCATGTCCTCTTGCACACTTCTCACTTCTATATTGAAAATCAGCTTCCTTGCTTTATTCCAAATATTTTGAGATAATCAAAAAATAATTCAAAAAGATTTGCAATTTTGAGAGATACTGTAAAAACAATTTACAGCTTGCACAATAAATGTCTGTGAACAGTAATTGTGACTGGTTCCATCAGAGCGTATACAATCACAGGACAGACTGGAGCAGTGTTTAGCTGATAAGTACACTACATGTTCCGTGTTTGCTTCCTCGCACTGAACATAACATACACACAATATAACATAATAGATCAAACTCTATAACATAATAGATCAAACTCTATAACATAATAGATCAAACTCTATAACATAATAGATCAAACCATATGGATAACAACTTCTTTTATTGGTGAGTGCGACGTTTCGATACAGATGACACCCTGCTTGACAACGGTACAAGAATCTTTATCGAAACGTCACACTCATGAATAAAAGTAGTTGTTATCCATAGAGTTTGTTCTATATTGTACTTCCCAACTTCTCAAATGCCACTAAAAAACCCACAGTAAAACAAACAGCATGAAACAGAGATATGGTAGGTCATGGCGTAAACATGTACATAACATACACAGAATATCAAGCATATAGCTGATGTCTTAAAATATAACAGAAATATACAACAAATAGATACGATATAACAATCATGCAACCCACTCACACATAGTACAACACAATCATACAACCCACTCACACATGGCATAACACAAGCGTATCACGCAGTCACACATGGCATAACACAAGCATACAACCCAGTCACACATAACACCCAGTCACACATGGCAAGCATACAACCCAGTCACACATGGCATAACACAAGCATACAACCCAGTCACACATGGCATAACACAAGCATACAACACAGTCACACATGGTATAACACAAGCATACAACCCAGTCACACATGGCATAACACAAGCATACAACACAGTCACACATGGCATAACACAAACATAAAACACAGTGACACATGGCACAACACAAGAATATGACCCAGTCACATATGGAATAACACAAGCATACAACAGTCACACATGGCATAACACAATCATACAACACAGTAACACATGACATAACACAAGCATACAACCAAGTCAAACATGGCATAACACAAGCATACAACCAAGTCAAACATGGCATAACACAAGCATATGACACAGTCACACTTGGCATAACACAAGCATGATAAAACCCTGTCACAGGCAGTATAACACAAGCATACAACCCTGTCACACATGGCATAACCCAAGCATATGACCCAGTCACATTGTAAAACAGAAGCATATCTACTGAAAGATGGAATAAAAGAGGAATATATTCCAGTCACACATGGTTTAGGTCACCATTAACACCAGGAAGCTATAAGTCACCAACTTCTGCCCTCCTAACACAGTTACTCTGCTCCATCTGAGATGGTAAGACCTGTTCTGCACTTTGGCCCACCAGAGCGATACTCTGTTCTGTGGAGCTCTGCGTTGGCACGAAGGAGGTTCGTAGGCTAAATGCTTTCAGTACATCCAGCTTCCTGGGTATAATATCCAAACAGAACAAACTCCGGAACACTTCCGACACAATGAAAATAGTCAAAGCAGAACAGATCATGGCAAAGGTTCTGAACGGAAACAGCTGTCCATGAGCTGGTGTGTAATATGGGTATGGAATAAATGGCGTCAGATGAAGATCTTTGTCGCCAGCACCAAGACGGAGGAACAGCCCCACCATGTAGCCGATGAGGGCACCGTAGGCGTTGGTGCGAGGGAGGAAGAGTGCACATGACAGCTGTGGTAACACAATCACGAACACAATGTCAGCTGCCAGGATAAACAGTCCATAGATGATCCGCACGTGAAGGGAGATAACTGTGGCCAACACGCCTACTGTAACCACGGCAACACGCTGGACCACCAACAGCTCCCAGTTCTTGGCCTGAAATTGACACCATGGTTATTTGTCAGAGGTGTGCGGGCTATAGTGTAACACAGCTTGGAATACGTTCACAGTAACATTCCGGTTTATTCCTGCAGTTTGAGAGGAAAGCTTGAGGTGATGAGGACACAGTATGTTTGTGTGGCCACCTACCTGCGGCCTCAAGATGTTGTTGTAGATGTTGTGGGTGAACATGCTGCTGGAACCCAGGATGGAGCTGTCCATTGACGACATCACTGCCGCCGATATCGCACCAAGGCCTGTTACAGAAACAGGATGTTTGTCTACCACATATAACTATCAGCCAAAACTTACTTACTTGTACCCAGTAACGGCAGCAGCAATAGTATGTACAAGAAGAAGACATGGCCATCAATATCCCCGCCACAGTGTTCTGTTCCTATTTGGTTCCTGTCTTTAATCTTCATCAAAGTATTCATGTCACATACCAAATTTGGTTTCCCTATCTATAATGGTTTCTGAGAAAAATCTGTCCCCATTGGGTATATTATGCTCTAAGTCAATAAACCCTTGACAAAGGCCATAACTCATAACAAATTGGAACACAGTTTCCGTTTTCAAACACCATCACGGCATGTATGTCCTGAAAACACACACCAAATTTGGTCTCACCATCTGTAACTTTTTTGAGAAAATCTTTCCCCCTTATCTGGGACTGATGGGTGGACAGAGCTCAAACCAACACCCCCCTCCCACTTTGTGGCGGCGATAACAACATGGATATACCCAGCACATCAGGAGATGAAGAGGCGGACAACAGATGAGATCTAAAGTTCACAAGCATGATGTTTCCCTCACTAGAGACTAGAGCAAAACAATACTCACCTAACAGCGCCACCGGCGTCGGCGTGAACTCCTTCAGCACCAGCGGCAGCACCATCCTTGACTCTCCTGTTGCCAACGGTGACGCTTCCAGGGAAGTGGCATTCCAGTCTACAACATCAACCGACAGACTGCGGCATGGAACAACAGCACAAGGTCAGGGTCTTACAGGACGGATCTAAATACCTGCACAGACAGGGTCATACAGGACAGATCTAAATACCTGCACAGACAGGGTCATACAGGACACATCTAAATACCTGCACGGATAGGGTCATACAGGACAGATCTAAATACCTGCACGGACAGGGTCATACAGGAAAGATCTAAATACCTGCACGGACAGGGTCATACAGGACAGATCTAAATACCTGCACAGACAGGGTCATACAGGACGGATCTAAATACCTGCACAGACAGGGTCATACAGGACACATCTAAATACCTGCACGGACAGGGTCATACAGGACGGATCTAAATACCTGCACAGACAGGGTCATACAGGACAGATCTAAATACCTGCACAGACAGGGTCATACAGGACAGATCTAAATACCTGCACAGACAGGGTCATACAGGACAGATCTAAATACCTGCACAGACAGGGTCATACAGGACAGATCTAAATACCTGCACAGACAGGGTCATACAGGACAGATCTAAATACCTGCACAGACAGGGTCATACAGGACAGATCTAAATACCTGCACAGACAGGGTCATACAGGACAGATCTAAATACCTGCACAGACAGGGTCATACAGGACAGATCTAAATACCTGCACAGACAGGGTCATACAGGACAGATCTAAATACCTGCACAGACAGGGTCATACAGGACAGAATACAGATCTAAATACCTGCACAGACAGGGTCATACAGGACACATCTAAATACCTGCACAGACAGGGTCATACAGGACAGATCTAAATACCTGCACAGACAGGGTCATACAGGACAGATCTAAATACCTGCGCAGACGGACAGACAGGGTCATACAGGACAGATCTAAATACCTGCACGGACAGGGTCATACAGGACAGATCTAAATACCTGCACAGACAGGGTCATACAGGACAGATCTAAATACCTGCACAGACAGGGTCATACAGGACAGATCTAAATACCTGCACAGACAGGGTCATACAGGACAGATCTAAATACCTGCACAGACAGGGTCATACAGGACAGATCTAAATACCTGCACAGATAGGGTCATACAGGACAGATCTAAATACCTGCACAGACAGGGTCATACAGGACACATCTAAATACCTGCACAGACAGGGTCATACAGGACAGATCTAAATACCTGCACAGATAGGGTCATACAGGACAGATCTAAATACCTGCACAGACAGGGTCATACAGGACAGATCTAAATACCTGCACAGACAGGGTCATACAGGACAGATCTAAATACCTGCACAGACAGGGTCATACAGGACAGATCTAAATACCTGCACAGACAGGGTCAGGGTCATACAGGACAGATCTAAATACCTGCACAGACAGGGACAGGGTCATACAGGACAGATCTAAATACCTGCACAGACAGGGTCATACAGGACAGATCTAAATACCTACAGGGGTCATACAGGACAGATCTAAATACCTGCACAGACAGGGTCATACAGGACAGATCTAAATACCTGCACAGACAGGGTCATACAGGACAGATCTAAATACCTGCACAGACAGGGTCATACAGGACAGATCTAAATACCTGCAGACAGACAGGGTCATACAGGACAGATCTAAATACCTGCACAGACAGGGTCATACAGGACAGATCTAAATACCTGCACAGACAGGGTCATACAGGACAGATCTAAATACCTGCACAGACAGGGTCATACAGGACAGATCTAAAACCTGCACAGACATGCAGGAGACAGGGTCATACAGGACAGATCTAAATACCTGCACAGCACATAGACAGGGTCATACAGGACAGATCTAAATACCTGCACAGACAGGGTCATACAGGACAGATCTAAATACCTGCACAGACAGGGTCATACAGGACAGATCTAAATACCTGCACAGACAGGGTCATACAGGACAGATCTAAATACCTGCACAGACAGGAGGGTCATACAGGACAGATCTAAATACCTGCACAGACAGGGTCATACAGGACAGATCTAAATACCTGCACAGACAGGGTCATACAGGACAGATCTAAATACCTGCACAGACTGATGATAGATTTACATACCTGCAGAGACTGATGCGGCTCCGATCAGGATGGAGGGAATGACAAGGACCAGGGCACCACAGCCTCCAACGATGGACAATACACGTGCCTGGGCCCCACTGCGGACAGCCAGGACACGCTGGAAATAGGCCTGCCATGGGATTGTGCCGAAGGTCTAAAACACAGAATCGTGACGACTCGTCAACAGTACTATGTAAACTTATCAATGACCTACATCCTAGATGTTAGTTCACATGAATCATCCATCACCGTAGTAACACACAAAATACATACAGACGTTTTCTTCATTACTTTGGCCAGATAGATTTTTTTCAAAATAATACAGTTTGTTAAATAGAAATAAACATACACTTGCCATTAAGCATTAAATGGCAGTTCTAGGATTACCAATGTACACCTTACCATTGCAAGGAACAAATCAACCCATGTGAGACAGCTTGTCTTGTCTAAGCTGCCCATCCATTGGCTAGAATTGGCTGTAATGTCTCCAACATTTTCATTGGTCAAAACAAATGGCACAGACAGCACCTAAAAAGACAAACATATTTAAGGACATACTCTGTAACAGGCCACACCCTACTACAAAACACGCCACACCCTCCCAAACAGGCCACACCCTCCCAAACAGGCCACACCTTTCCAAACATGCCACACCTTCCAAACAGGCCAAACATATTTAAGGACATACTCTGGCAACACCCTACTACCAAACAGGCCACACCCTCCCAAACAGGCCACACCCTCCCTACTGATCAGGCCACACCTCCCTACTGATCAGGCCACACCTCCCTACTGATCAGGCCTCACCTCCCTACTGATCAGGCCACACCTCCCCACTGATCAGGACACACCTCCCTACTGATCAGGCCACACCTTCCTACTGATCAGGCCACACCTCCTGTTGATCAGGCCTCACCTCCTGTTGATCAGGCCACACCTCCCTACTGATCAGGCCACACCTCCCTACTGATCAGGCCACACCTTCCTACTGATCAGGCCACACCTCCCTACTGATCAGGCCACACCTCCCTACTGATCAGGTCACACCTCCTGTTGATCAGGCCACACCTCCCTACTGATCAGGCCACATCTCCCTACTGATCAGGTCACACCCTCCAACTGATTAGGTCACACCTCCTACTGATCAGGCCTCACCTCCCTACTGATCAGGTCAAACCAACTACTCACCAGGCCAAATGTGATGAGTGCTAGTTGAGCTATGTCTGTGTAGGCGACGGCGATGAGCTGACCAAACATAGTGTAGCCGACCGCGACTGCTGATGACACCCAGATGGTTGCTGTCAGCGGCAAGTCTATGATGACACTCAGACTTGTCCCTGAAGTATATATAGAGTAGCCATGACTTGTCCCTGAAGTATATAGAGTAGCCATGACTTGTCCCTGAAGTATATATAGAGTAGCCATGACTTGTCCCTGAAGTATATAGAGTAGCCATGACTTGTCCCTGAAGTATATAGAGTAGCCATGACTTGTCCCTGAAGTATATAGAGTAGCCATGACTTGTCCCTGAAGTATATAGAGTAGCCATGACTTGTCCCTGAAGTATATAGAGTAGCCATGACTTGTCCCTGAAGTATATAGAGTAGCCATGACTTGTCCCTGAAGTATATAGAGTAGCCATGACTTGTCCCTGAAGTATATAGAGTAGCCATGACTTGTCCCTGAAGTATATATAGTAGCCATGACTTGTCCCTGAAGTATATATAGAGTAGCCATGACTTGTCCCTGAAGTATATAGAGTAGCCATGACTTGTCCCTGAAGTATATAGAGTAGCCATGACTTGTCCCTGAAGTATATAGAGTAGCCATGACTTGTCCCTGAAGTATATAGAGTAGCCATGACTTGTCCCTGAAGTATATAGAGTAGCCATGACTTGTCCCTGAAGTATATATAGAGTAGCCATGACTTGTCCCTGAAGTATATAGAGTAGCCATGACTTGTCCCTGAAGTATATATAGAGTAGCCATGACTTGTCCCTGAAGTATATAGAGTAGCCATGACTTGTCCCTGAAGTATATAGAGTAGCCATGACTTGTCCCTGAAGTATATAGAGTAGCCATGACTTGTCCCTGAAGTATATAGAGTAGCCATGACTTGTCCCTGAAGTATATAGAGTAGCCATGACTTGTCCCTGAAGTATATAGAGTAGCCATAACTTGGCCAGATCACTGAAATCTCAACACATACAGTGACATGGGCACCTGCTTGTACAACATACACCTGATGGAGGTAGGGGCACCTGCTTGTACAACATACACCTGATGGAGACATGGGCACCTGCTTGTACAACATACACCTGATGGAGGTAGGGGCGCCTGCTTGTACAACATACACCTGATGGAGGTAGGGGCACCTGCTTGTACAACATACACCTGATGGAGGTAGGGGCACCTGCTTGTACAACATACACCTGATGGAGGTAGGGGCACCTGCTTGTACAACATACACCTGATGGAGACATGGGCACCTGCTTGTACAACATACACCTGATGGAGATATGGGCACCTGCTTGTACAACATACACCTGATGGAGACATGGGCACCTGCTTGTACAACATACACCTGATGGAGACATGGGCACCTGCTTGTACAACATACACCTGATGGAGATAGGGACACCTGCTTGTACAACATACACCTGATGGAGGTAGGGACACCTGCTTGTACAACATACACCTGATGGAGGTAGGGGCACCTGCTTGTACAACATACACCTGATGGAGATATGGACACCTGCTTGTACAACATACACCTGATGGAGATAGGGACACCTGCTTGTACAACATACACCTGATGGAGATAGGGACACCTGCTTGTACAACATACACCTGATGGAGATAGGGACACCTGCTTGTACAACATACACCTGATGGAGATATGGACACCTGCTTGTACAACATACACCTGATGGAGATATGGACACCTGCTTGTACAACATACACCTGATGGAGATAGGGACACCTGCTTGTACAACATACACCTGATGGAGACAGGGACACCTGCTTGTACAACATACACCTGATGGAGACATGGGCACCTGCTTGTACAACATACACCTGATGGAGATATGGACACCTGCTTGTACAACATACACCTGATGGAGGGAGGGGCACCTGCTTGTACAACATACACCTGAGTGTACTCCACTCACCTAAGGCAGACAGTATGGACGCCGTCCAGAAGAGATCTCCACACAGTGTGGCGAGGTACACAAGCAGCACCTGCAGGTGCCCGTATTGCACCTGAAACGGATCCAGCATCGTCACATACTTCTGATCTCGCATAACACGGGCAAAGATGACGCCCCCTGGAACAGCATAAACATCTTTCAGCAAAAACATAGGTCAGCGTAAATAAGGAATACTCCGCTTCCACTCCGTGGCTGAACAATGGCCAACATTAAACATATGTCAGTGAATAACTAGACACTTATGACAGAGTCTACTGAGGCGCCATAAAGTTAGCGGCATCTGAAGGAGGTAACTCCATACAACTTGCAATCCTAGTTTGCTTTCCAAAGAAAGTGACCTAATGCCTCATGACACCATTAACTGGGGTGATAGGAGACTTTGTCAACATTAGCCATCACACATTTAGTGGTACATACTTCAATGGACTCAACCAAAGGGAGGTCACTCTCTAAAGATTACTTGTCATGAACTTGTCAAGAAACACAATAAGTAAAAAATCCCCATTAGAGTACTCAAGGAAATAGAAATTAAATGTTTTTTTGGCATTTTTTTGTTTATTACTTCATTAAAATAGCTAGTTTAAAAAATATTTAAATAACTATGTTTTTCCCAACTAGGCCATTTACTTTGGTCCTCTAATCATCATCCCAATACCATTTTATAGGTGAAAAAAACCATATATATTACGTTTGCGAACCTATGGAGAGTACATCTCATTCGCATACTATAGCTTGCATAAGAAATGTACATTTTGACTTTCTTGAAATTTCAAGGGGTAAAAATGACAGGATTTGATCTCCTGCAAACTCATCTATTTCGGATGATATTACAAAAAGTGTTAAAATCATAAATTGGGAAAAACAATAGTCATAGAATATTTGTCAATCAAACTTTAAATTATGTTCAAAACTATGAAATAAATGCAAAAAAAACATTATTTCAATTTCCGTGAATACTTTTTTTGATATCACATTCATGAACTACATGTGTAACCAAGGTCCATCTGTAGTCAACTACATGTGTGTAACCAAGGTCCATCTGTAGTCAACTACAAGTATCCACAGTTGAGTATACCCAGAGAAAGGCCACAGAAGATGCCGAGGGGAGCAACCGTCCAGATCAGCCCATAGCTTGCCACCGACTCTGCCGTGCCGTTGATGTAGCCACCTCCAACCGTTGTTGCTGAAACATATAAAGTCGTTCCTCACTGTCTGAAACACTGATCTTCTGGGCATAATGATGACGCACGTGATCTGAAGCACATGATCTGAGTGAGTGAAAGATGGGAAGTAAACCATGAACAGTATGATACACAGGCAGGTAGGAAACTCACTCAGGTGATGGGGTGATATACATATATGATAGGGTGGAAACCTAGATGATACACAGGCAGGTAGGAAACTCACTCAGGTGATAGGGTGATATACATATATGATAGGGTGGAAACCTAGATGATACACAGGCAGGTAGGAAACTCACTCAGGTGATGGGGTGATATACATATATGATAGGGTGGAAACCTAGATGATACACAGGCAGGTAGGAAACTCACTCAGGTGATGGGGTGATATACATATATGATAGGGTGGAAACCTAGATGATACACAGGCAGGTAGGAAACTCACTCAGGTGATGGGGTGATATACATATATGATAGGGTGGAAACCTAAATGATACACAGGCAGGTGGAGGAAACTCACTCAGGTGATGGGGTGATATACATATATGATAGGGTGGAAACCTAGATGATACACAGGCAGGTAGGAAACTCACTCAGGTGATGGGGTGATATACATATATGATAGGGTGGAAACCTAGATGATACACAGGCAGGTAGGAAACTCACTCAGGTGATGGGGTGATATACATATATGATAGGGTGGAAACCTGGATGATACACAGGCAGGTAGGAAACTCACTCAGGTGATGGGGTGATATACATATATGATAGGGGGGAAACCTAAATGATACACAGGCAGGTAGGAAACTCACTCAGGTGATGGGGTGATATACATATATGATAGGGTGGAAACCTAGATGATATACACAGGCAGGTAGGAAACTCACTCAGGTGATGGGGTGATATACATATATGATAGGGTGGAAACCTAGATGATACACAGGCAGGCAGGTGGGAAACTCACTCAGGTGATGGGGTGATATACATATATGATAGGGTGGAAACCTAGATGATACACAGGCAGGTAGGAAACTCACTCAGGTGATGGGGTGATATACATATATGATAGGGTGGAAACCTAGATGATACACAGGCAGGTAGGAAACTCACTCAGGTGATG
Source organism: Haliotis rubra (assembly GCF_003918875.1). NCBI lineage: Eukaryota > Metazoa > Mollusca > Gastropoda > Lepetellida > Haliotidae > Haliotis > Haliotis rubra. The sequence goes on from NW_025767565.1 coordinate 294,740, forward strand.
GGGTGATATACATATATGATAGGGTGGAAACCTAGATGATACACAGGCAGGTAGGAAACTCACTCAGGTGATAGGGTGATATACATATATGATAGGGTGGAAACCTAGATGATACACAGGCAGGTAGGAAACTCACTCAGGTGATGGGGTGATATACATATATGATAGGGTGGAAACCTAGATGATACACAGGCAGGTAGGAAACTCACTCAGGTGATGGGGTGATATACATATATGATAGGGTGGAAACCTAGATAATACACAGGCAGGTAGGAAACTCACTCAGGTGATGGGGTGATATACATATATGATAGGGTGGAAACCTAGATGATACACAGGCAGGTAGGAAACTCACTCAGGTGATAGGGTGATATACATATATGATAGGGTGGAAACCTAGATGATACACAGGCAGGTAGGAAACTCACTCAGGTGATGGGGTGATATACATATATGATAGGGTGGAAACCTAGATGATACACAGGCAGGTAGGAAACTCACTCCGGTGATGGGGTGATATACATATATGATAGGGTGGAAACCTAGTTTGCCATGGTATCCTCAAATAAGTTTTATGCACTCTTTAGCAATATTCTAGACTAAGGCTTAGTCTCTGAATATATATAATTTTGATAGTAACAAACAAGCCCATTTATATTGAAAAGGAGCCCGAGGGAGACCAGAGATTCAGAACCTGAGGAAATCTAGATTTGCTTTATTTAGGGCTTTAGCACTGCAGAGAGGGCTTGCCAGTAGGGAAATTAATGTGGTTCAGGGACTGTGAGACAGACTAGCAATATTCCAGCAATATCACAACTGGGGACATCAGAAATGCTTCACACATTGTACCCATGTGGGGAATTAACCCGGGACTTCGGCGTGACGAGCAATCACAGTAATCACTAGGCTACCCCACCGCCCCTAGAATCGTTAGTACAAAGATCCCGGCTAGAATTCGTCTTCAGAAACTGATGCTTGTTGGGTGGTCAGGCTCGCTGACTTAGTTGACACATGTATTCGTATCCGAATTGCTTAGATTAATGCTCAAGCTGTTGATCACTGTATTGTCTGGTCCAGATTTGATTATTTACAGGCTGCCGACATATGGATGGAATATTTCTGAGTGCAGCGTTAAACAACGAACCAACCAAGTTGAACCAACCAACCTCAGTACAAGACAACTTCGAACCTGACTATCACCAGCGCACCAACATACCAATCATTGTAAACACACCCACGACTGTGGGCAAGTCTCTCCCTGCCACAAGAGTTGCTTCCAGTGATCTCCCTTCCTGCTGACCCTTGACCTTGATCTTCCATGCCGCGACCACACCCACCACCAATATCAGGAGGTAGAACAAGATGATGACGATGAGGCCCACGACATTCAGCGCCATCCCTGTGGGTGAGCGGACTACACTCGAGCTGCCGCCAGGTTCATAGAAGCCGAGTCTGCAACAGAAGTGTAAATGCCTTCTGTTTCACTGTAACGCCATCCTGTTAAACAAATCTACATTCTCACTAACTTTTTGCAATCTCTTTCATCCACTTGAGAAATTGAAACTAGTTTGATGTTTGAATATAATGAACATTTGGCATAATCTTAAAACATGCGTCCTACACCCACATACCCCCTCCTGTGACTCGTCCAGTGATATCTACTGCCACAACTGGTCTTTAGGAAGGCGTGACCCTCTAAATGGGAGGTCAGACTTGGCGGATAATGTGTTACATGTAATGTGTTTCACCTGGGATGCAGTTGATATGTATTCTCCATCAACCCAATCTACAGTGTGTTCACGATTAACATGTCGGAGTCCTTCTCTGGTTCAGGTTGTCATGGGTACCAGTCAGCCCTTCTACAAAATGCCGCAGATTTTGGTCTTAGGTTTGGTCTACCCCTGGGGGGTAGTCAAAATGCCCAAATTTATTTAAACGTATTAAATATATGCCATAAATGCATATATGCCATAGATTAACAAAGCTGTAGATTGTTTTGATAGATATTATGCCAATGCCATACTTGTGTATTAGTGTGATTATACAAACATTTTACTTAAAGGTCACATGCAACGTAAAACACAACTTTGCAGATTCTGATACCTTTCAGTATGGACTTACCAAAACAAATCATCAAAAAATGCAAATTCAACTTATAAAGTTGAAAAATAATGCGATGAAAAAAAACGCGCGAAATCGTACTTCAAACGATTCACCAACTTTCCCCCAGCGCTTGGGGGAATTGAAGTGCGCTCATAGCACATGTGCAGTGAAATAGGTTCGCAGAGCTTGAAAGCGGGTTGTCCGGTGAATATTCAGTGAAGGCTTTGGTGTGAGCTATTTTTCTAATGTTTTGTTGATATTTCACCGGCGCGAGATTTTTATATGTTATTACAGTAGATTAGCTATTAAACTGTTTATATAATTTCATTTGTCTATTTCACCACACGTTCTTCTTAGCGAGTCACTTTCTCAGTTCGATACTTAAAAGCAATGTCATTATTTAGCGTCGACAGAATTTCTAACTGTGATATAGATATGTCGTTGTCACCGGCAAAACTCAATGTCTGTTTTATTGGCACCTATGTGTCTGCCTGCCCGTCTGCTAATGACAATATTCAATACACAATTTCAATCACTGACCACATGCAATTTGAACTTAACACCTATCAGGTTATACACCATAAAGAAAACGCATTGATTTATGGCCCGAGTTCGGTCTCTGTCACATTATGTAATTACACAGACAGGCAGGTGTGATACTTGTACACATGACATGTTATGATGTCCTTTGATTGCAAAATGTTATACACAAATAATGAGCATGTATTTACAAAACCTAACATCTCTATATATATACACACACAATGAGCCGTGAGGACATCTGCAAATGAACCAGCCGTTACACTTGAGTGCACACCCACCCGCTCTGACTGGGTTCGGTATCCCGGCTGCTTCGTTTCGAGGGAAGTAAACCGAAGTACAAAATATCGCACTTTTGATTTGCGATTGTACGCTTATAATTTTGTTTTTATGTTTTTTCATAACCAGCAATGTATATTATATGTCATGAATAAGTGATAATTGTGTTTTAATTATGTTTGATTTTTTGGTTGCATGTGACCTTTAATTCTTGTATTTCTTTATTTACAAAAGCATTCACAAATGTAAACAACATGCACAATAATTGGTGCTACAGTGTTGTCTGTACAGGAATATTGCTTTTGTTCTTATGAGTTTACTAATGGAACATTTATCAGAAATATTTTTTCATAATAACTTTTATATGAAGAATATATTATCAAAGTTGACAAAAACTATGCATTTATGACATATATTTAATCATTTTAAATAAATTGGGGCATTTTGATTACCCCCTGGGGCAATTTAACCACTGATTTGACCAAACCTGGGGCAAATTGACAAAAAATCTGAGGCATTTTGACCAAATTTGCTGTGGTATTTTGTACCTGGGGCAATTTGACTGGTACCCGTTTTCTGGTATGTAAACAACAATGTCCGCATAACTTGTACTCACTCGAAAAGGTTGCCATGACGATTGCTAAAGATTGCTGTACAGATGATCCAAGCACTGAAGATTGTGTCTGTGTGTAGTAACCAAATATACACAACCCTAAGAATTGATGACTTACACAATAAAAGGGAACTGAACCAATCTGTGCTACCAGAGACCATACAATAGACTATTATATGGTCTCTGGTGCTACACAGTGGAGTCCATAAGACCGAAGTCTTGCCAAAAATTTCGTTATGACATCACGAAATTAGGATACCCACCGTAATTCTATACCACTGATCTCAGTCAGGGGCACGGCCGAGTCGTCGAAATCTAGATCGTGACAACACTATAGACACAAAGTAAATGTGGAACACACATCTCTCTGTCAGTTTTAATTCATTATATGCAAGTTTCTCCAAACTGCACTTCAAATTCCTCCAATATGTGCCACTGGACCCAATATTGTACTTCTACACGTGCGTAAACAATGTACTTATAAAATACGGACTGGCAAGATGTTCTGAAACGGAACAGGATTCGTTTGGTTACAACATGGTGTAGCAGGGCGTGGGTCATCCCCTCCGTCACATCAGAGACCATATTGATGACATCCTTACGTTGTCAGTTTGTCAGTCTTTGGTCTTGTGGATATAACAAGTCCAACATAGCTTCAAACTCCAATATGGCCACCTTGAGGAAGTAGTGAGGGAGTATACGTACTGTCTGTCACATCATCAGGGATCCAGAATCGCTAGTTAAGTAATCAGTACCCAGGAAAATGTACATTCCATTATTACAGAAACACTGAAAGATGTAAGAATTTGTTGAGTTCAAAAGCTTCACACGCCTGATGTAAGGCGCACTGAAACAGATATTTCGTAATAAACTATAGCTTAGTTTTCATCTCTCTCTCTCTCTCTCTCTCTCTCTCTCTCTCTCTCTCTCTCTCTCTCTCTCTCTCTCTCTCTCTCTCTCTCTCTCTCTCTCTCTCTCTCTCTCTCTCTCTCTCTCGCGGCGAGGGTGTTTAAAATTAGTTTGGCACGTGTATTATGGACTAATATATCGTTATCATGTTTGCTCTTGTTAATTGTCAGCCGAATTACTTAACCCCATTAAGAACACCAAGGTATCATTTTCCTCATGATTAGATAAGATTCGAGGGAGCCGGTTCATCACTTTTTTCTGCTTATCAAGTAATGACAGCTGTTCATAGAGATAGGAACTGTACACGTACACGGGAACTGTACACACACACGGGAGAGAGGTGTTGGGTTGTGTGGTGTGGTGTTATCATGTTTGCTCTTTATATATGTATACCACCCGATCCCGTTAGTCGCTTCTTACGGCAAGCATGGGTTACTGACCCGGACCTTCACGAGTGGATATATATATAGGGTGGTCAGGCTCGCTGGCTTGGTTGACTAATGTCATCGGTTCCCAATTGCGCAGATCGATGCTCATGCTGTTGATCACTGCATGGATTGTCGGGTCCAGACTCGATTATTTACAGACCGCCGCCATATAGCTGGGACATTGCTGAGTGTGGCGTAAAACTAAACTCACTCACACACTCTCTCTCTCTCTCACACACACACACACACACACACACACACACACACACACACACACACACACTCTCTCTCTCTCTGACACACACACTCTCTCTCTCACACACACACACACACACTCTCACTCTCTCACACACACACTCACACACACACACACTCTCTCTCTCTCTCTCTCTCACACACACACACACACTTTTCGAAACATTTGGAGGCATGTATAAGTTGTATGTATCTTTGGCTAAGATGGCATTAAACTACACAAATAAACAAAGTGTGGAAATCGCTTTCGATATTATGTAAGTTGCAGAGTTTTCGTTTTCTACGTTCGCGAAGAACTTTAGAAAGTCGACCACGTTCAGTCTCTAATTTGTGTAAGCTTAGCCGAAAACGAGACAATGCGGTGCTGAATTTCTCTACAGAAAACTACTCAAATAGTTCTCAGATGAAAAGAATATTTCAAATAGTGATAATACGCTATTTTGGGACTTTCGGATAAATCGCGGTAACAATTCTGTAAATAAAATGTCTGACGTGACATGTTAAAAACTCAGCTTGTGTAAAAGCCAGACATCCCCAAATCCTTATCTAAAAGATTCCTTCACGTTGATAAAGATGCTATTGATCTGGACGGGACAATCATTATCCCTGGATTGTCTGGTCTAGATTCGATTATTTATATGCTCATTCACAGGTTTACTGAGAGGGTTCCACATCATATTCGTCCCAATTACCTCATGTGGAGCAGACAAGTGACCTGAATGACCTCGATAGCGTGGCTGATTTTGTTTCCACCCGTGGCGTGAATAGTTGCTCATGACTTCAACCACGCGTTTGCCTGGTACTGAATCAGTGTATGTACAGATCGCTGTATGCAGGCGAATACTGTTGACAACAGCGTAAAACTACATGGACACACCCACTGTACAACACGACTGTACATGAATGTATCCCAGTACATAGATAGTTGTACATTGTGTACATGACAGTAGAAACACACAACACCATGGACGGGCTGCATTACAATCTATGTTTATATCGCAGTCCTGGGTTCCCATGCAGTGGGAAGGGTTGGATAACAACGCATAACGCTGACGTAGCGCTACAACGAGGCGTTTGGCACTACAACGGAGAAGTGTATGAGGAAGAAAGCTTATGACACCGCGGTTGACAGAGGGCCCGCAACACGGAAGTGAAATACGGGACAACGAACAACCACAGCAGACCAGGCAGTTACACGACCGACCAGCATCGACACAACATGCCGTTTAAGGGATTCCTGCAACTATTCGGCTTCAAAAAGAAGGAAACAGGTAGGTGGTTTATGTAATCTGTAATCTACTCCCCACCCCCTCTCCACCCCCGTCGTTGCAGGGGCAGTACATGATAACAATGCTGTCCTGCTGTGTGAGAGGGTAGGTCTGAACACTACCTACATAGCCATACACTCGTTTATATCCACACCAGTACACGCGCATATTGAAGAGGTGTAGTTGAGTTGCTTAACCACCCGCCATTCTATCTCGGCGGCCGTGGCCTGTCAGTAAGCATGTCTGGATAACCCAGTGGGCGATAGAGTGAGTGACGATGACCAGTGAACGTAGGCTAGACTGAGTGATCACACAATCCACGTTGACGTCTCTGAAGACCAGTGTAGGCTTTGTGAAACGGGGCCCAGGGTACTATATAGTTGATGTTTAAGCATCCCCGATCTGTAACATTCTCTTCCAAACACCACAACATGATGACACTGTAACGATACTCTACTGAATCGGGTACACATAATCCTGTTACTATTGTGTACATGTAGATATCAGATAGCGTACCAGATATGACCGTGTTAATATCGGATATGATCATTATAACACGTGTTTATATCAGGTATGACCGTTATGTATACACGTGCTGATATCAGATATGACCGTTATGTATACACGTGCTGATATCAGATATTACCGTTATGTATACACGTGTTGATATCAGATATTACCGTTATGTATACACGTGTTGATATCAGATATGACCATTATAAACACGTGTTGATATCAGATATCACCGTTATACGTACATACATACATACATACTTACATACATACATACATCCATACATCCATACATCCATACATACATACATACAAATACTTCTATAGCGCCAGAATCCGATGTAATCGCCCAAAGGCGCTCTGAGTCCACGCTGGAGCTAAAGGTAAGCTTTGGTAAAAAGATGGGTCTTTAACTGGCTTTTGTAAGATGCAAGTTCAGTCAGTGATCGAAGTTCTTGAGGTAGATTTTTCCAGAGTTTTGGACCATTTGAAGTGAATGCTCAGTCACCAAAAGACTTTGTTCTTGTACATTGAACTTGCAGAAGAGATTGGTCACTGGAGCGAAGAGATCGGGTTGGCACATAGGGTTTTACAGGTTGTGGAAGATATCCTGGAGCCAGTCCATGGATGCATTTAAAAACAAGAAGCAATACTTTGTATTGGATTCTGAATTTGATTGGAAGCCAACGGAGATTTTTCATGACAGGGGTAATGTGGTCAATTTTCTTTGTTCTGCTGATCAATCTTGCCGCTGAATTCTGGACTCTCTGTAGTTTGTGTAGCACATGATTTGGAATACCACTGAGCAACGAGTTGCAGTAATCAATGCGTGATGTTACATACGCCTGCACCAGAGTTGCAGTAATCAATGTGTGATGTTACATACGCCTGCACCAGAGCACTCGTTGTTTTCTCGTCAAGGTACCTGCGGATCAGGCCGATATTTCGAATGTGGAAATAAGCGCTGCGACAAACACTGTTGACATGTGGTTCCATGCAAAGAGATGGGTCAAATACTACTCCAAGATTCCGGACTTGAGAACTTGGTGTGATTTCACAGTGCCCAATGGAGAAAGTGGGAAGATCAAGTTTTGCCCGGAGCCGCTGGGGTCTGAAAACGATGAGCTCGGTTTTGTCGTCATTTAATTTCAACCAGTGCGTTGACATCCACATTTTGATACAGTCAACACATTCCTGGACTGCTGTGAATGTGAAGGATGTTGAGGCAGAATCGAGTGGCTTGAAGGACACGTAAACCTGTGTGTCATCCGCATAAAGATGCATACTGAGGTTAAAGGACCTGACAATATCACCAAGAGGGGTTGTGTAGGCAGTAACAAGCAAAGGGCCCAGAACTGAGCCTTGTGGTACCCCAAACACTAAGTCACTAGGCAGAGACATTTGACCTTGAATAACCACTGATTGTTTCCTGTCTGAGATGTAGGACGTGAACCACTTTAACACGACGCCTTTGACATTGAATCTTCCTTCAAGAGTGGAGAGAAGAACACTGTGGTCAATCGTGTCAAAGCGGCCGAAAGGTCCAATAAGACGAGAATGGAAGCATCGTGTTGATATCAGATATCACCGTTATATATACACGTGTTGATATCAGATATCACCATTATGTATACACACGTGTTGATATCAGATATGACCCTTATATATACATGTGTTGATATCAGATATGACCGTTATATGCACAGTTGTGACATCAGATATGACCGTTATATATACACGTGTTGATATCAGATATGACCGTTATATATACACGTGTTGATATCAGATATCACCATTATGTATACACACGTGTTGATATCAGATATCACCGTTATATATACATGTGTTGATATCAGATATGACCGTTATATGCACATTTGTGACATCAGATATGACCGATATATATACACGTGTTGATATCAGATATAAACGTTATATCTAAACTTGTTGATATCAGATATGACCGTTATATATACATGTGTTGATATCAGATATGACCGTTATATGCACATTTGTGACATCAGATATGACCGATATATATACACGTGTTGATATCAGATATGACCGTTATATCTAAACTTGTTGATATCAGATATCACCGTTATATATACACACGTGTTGATATCAGATATCACCGTTATATATACACACGTGTTGATATCAGATATGACCGTTATATCTACACGTGTTGATATCAGATATGACCGTTATATCTACACGTGTTGATATCAGATATGACCATTATATCTAAACTTGTTGATATCAGATATCACCGTTATATATACACACGTGTTGATATCAGATATCACCGTTATATATATTATGTTATTTAATGGATTGAGCCATGTGTTGGTTGTCTCATACTACTGGTTTTAGCTTCCTTCCAACAATATCCACGTGGGGTGGTGTGTCTGATCAGCATTAACCTCCCCTCTACTTTGCATCCCTCCAACTGTTTCGAAGTATGTAGGTATGAGTGTGTGGTGTGTGTGGTGTGTGAGTCTGTGTTGTGTGTGGTGAGTGTGTGTTTTGTGTAGTGAGTGTGTGGTATGTGGGTGTGAGGTGAGTGTGTGGTTTGTGTGGTGTGAGTGTTGGGTGTGTGAGTGTATGGTGTGTCAGTGTGTGAGTATATGGTGTGTGTGTGGTGTGTGTGTGTGTGTGGTGAGTGAGTGTGGTGTGTGAGTGTTTGGTGTGTGTGAGTGTGGTGTGTGGTGTGTGAGTGTGTGGTGTGTGAGTGTGGGATGTGTGTCAGTGTGTGAGTATATGGTGTGTGGGTGGGTGGTGTGTCAGTATATGGTGTGTGTGTGAGTGTGTGTGGTGAGTGAGTGAGTGTGGTGTGTGTGGTGTGAGTGTATGGTGTGTGATAGTGTATCGTGTGTGGTGTGTGTGAGTGTATGGTGTGTGTGAGAATGTGTGATGTGTGAGTGTGTGGTATGTCAGTGTGGGGTGTGTGAGTGTGGGGTGTGTTTGAGTGTGTGTGAGTGTATGGTGTGTAAGTGTGATGTGTGTGTTAGTGTGTGGTGTGTGAGTGTATGATGTGTGTGGTGTTGTTATAGGGGAGTTAGGAAACTGTTCACAGACATTTGAGAAACGTCACCCGCAGTAACTACAACTGGCGGTGTGCAGGGCCCCAGGGCAGGGTTTCATCTCATGCTGTATGTTGTGCAGGGATGTTGGTTTGTACAGGACTGTACGTGGAAGTCATACACCTGATGGCGGCGTCAAGGAAAAGCTCTAAAGACGTAAAAAGTGAAAGCTGTTCATGCATCTGAGTTTGAATCGTCATATCAAAACAGAGAGGGATTTTGCCCATAGTATCAATCACAGGACTCCCATAGTTCGGACTCGGCTATTTATCTTTACATTCACACAGCTGTACTGTTACAGGGTGCGGCGTAAAACAAGATGCCTGTGGATGAATCCGGCATGTTTCCGTAAGCTGACGACCCTGAATGAAGGACGTATTTCCAACATGGCATGACCAGATATCATCTTCCTGTTTCAAGTCTTATTGTCAATTATTATATTTTCCGGTGACGTTCTTTTCCGTGCATCGACATTCAGACCTGCAACTAAACTTTGGGCCGACTCTGTTGATTAAAAGAGAATAGGTTCTGTTAATTCTAAACCTTAAAAACTTCCTGCACGTGAATTCCTATTCGTAGATATATTTCCTACCCGTATATTGTTATACTTTGGTAGATTGTTACACGTAGATATATTTCCTACCCGTATATTGTTACACTTTGGTAGATTGTTACACGTAGATATTTCGATACGTATATATTCCTATACGTAGAATCCTATACGCATATTCCTATACGTAGATTCCTGTGCACTGATTGCTATCTGTAGATAGATATACGTAGATATTCCTATTCGTAGGTATTCCTATACGTAGATGTTCCCATGTGTATATTCCTAAGCATAGAAATTCTTCACGCCAGTCGAGTCTTGGTAACATTCACAGTTTGAGACACATGCTTCGCCAGCGTGACTAGTCATCCTGGTGTCTGAAGGTGTCGGACGGTGTCGGGCGGTGTCGGACGGTGTCTGGGGATGTCTCATATGCTGCACTCTACACGAGGATACTGCTCCTCTCAATTTGCATGCGTCACAGACACTGGAAGTGGGATATGTGGAGGAGAAAAAGAGAAAGACGACGTAGTTGCTGTCGCAGACGCGGTTGTGTAGACGGGACGTTGATGTGGT